>NW_016804488.1:926318-978437 GCF_001698545.2 Rhinopithecus bieti
TCTTGGAGATAGAGACTTGCTCTGTTGCCTAGACTGGAGTGCAATGGCATGATGTCCACTGTAACCTCCACCTCCCGGGTTCAAACGATTCTCTTGCCTCAGTCTCTTGAGTAGCTGGGATTACAGGTGCCTGCCACCATGCCCAGCTATTTTTTTTTTTTTTGTATTTTTACAAAATACAGAAAAAGACAGGGTTTCACCATGTTGGCCAGGCTGGTCTCAAACTCCTGACCTCAGGTGATCCACTTGCCTTGGCCTCCCAACATGCTGGGATTACAGGCGTGAGCCACCACTCCTAGCCCAAGAAAGTCTGAATAGTGGTTTTGTAGAGGGAATGACCATTAATTAAAATAATTACAGTGGTGATGATCAAGCCCTATCTGTTACACGGCATGTATTTCCTCACAAGACAGTTAGGCGTGACAAGTACACTTTCTAATGTGGCCAGCCTTATCCAGACCTTCTCCATTATCTCTGCCTGTGTGTTCATGTCACAGATCACAGATGCTCAGCTGGCTACTGTCCTAAGACTGCTGTACCTGGTGGGGTTAGTAATGAACACCCTCTGGTTAGCAGTCCTGGTGTTCTGTGGTTGAAGCACTAACACAGTGTTCATTGTTAACAGGCTTGGAGGTTGGTCTTTTGGAGTACAAATCCCCAGTGAAGCTGGAGATGCAAATGCAAACATATCAAAAACCCAAACTCTGGCAAAGGTAATCGTATTCTTTTTATTTTTTTCCTGTTTTAGAAAGTATTTAGGAAAACTCAACATTCAAATATATTTTTGAGCACAGGGTTGGGAAGGACCAGATTAAATCCCAGCATTTGTTACTAAGCATTAAGAAAATTAAATGTAAACATTGTTTTGAAAAAAAAAATGACTTGTTTTCATTAGAAATAGAGGAAATAGGTTTTGCTTTTGTTAAGACAAGAGTTCACCGAGTAAATATAAAGTGGAGGGAAAAATCTACTTTTAAAGTATCCATAGTTGTGATAATTGGAAATACCACTAGTTTCTTTGCTGGCCAAGGAGTTCTTCCATTCATGTAAATGCCTTATCTTCCAGAAGGCTGGATAAATAGGCCTGGAGATGACACAAAGAAAGCAGTAGTTACACAGAGCTACTCTTAGGAGTCCTGGATTTTCAAGCCCTGCCAGGACTATTCCTGTGAATTAGGAATGGTCCCCTTGGAATTAGAGAGGCTAGGTGGGGGGATTCTTCAGATGTGAGAGAATGAGGACTGGGATAGAGGAAAGATGCCTTGATCCATTAGTAGGAATAGAGAAGTGGTGAACCCAACAGTGAGTTGTTGTTGTTTAAGGAAAAAAGTCAACACTACGTTAAAATGGGGAAAGCAGAAAGATTCAAAGCATTCAGTCTCCATGACTAGAGAAATAGTATTGTGTTTGATTGAGAGAGAAATTGGAAAAGGGTAGATTGTGGGAGGAAGTTAAGTCCACTGTGGGAGAGTGAGTGTGAGTTCTTGTTAGGACATCAGTATAGACATTTCATTCTGTAGTGTGTGGATGTTGTGTCTACTCATGAACCCATTGTGGAACTATGAGAACAAGAACAATCTCCATGAGCCCAGGAAGGCACTCTGTCTTTTCTGTAGTGGGGACTTTCATGGTTCATGTGAACCTGAAGAAGCTTATTGGGATAAAGATAAGCCCATGTTGGAGGTTTATTCAGTGAAATAAAAATTCTTGCAGGTACTTCACAATGTTATCCCTGATGAGACAGTCATACTTCACAATGTAATCCCTAAACAAAATTTTAACAGTCATGCATTACAATGTAATCCCTGGGAAAAATTTTCAGTCATAGTGTGGACGATTCAGGAATCTCTCCAACAGCTGAGGTTTGTTCAAATCTCTTTTCCTTCTCAAGGCAACAAGCATGCATGAAGATTTAAAGCTCAATATGAAAATATCATTTTTAATAACTTGATAGAAAAATAACTTAATATATATTTGCTGACCTATATTGGAACATATTATGTGGCCATTATGAAAATACACCTAATTAGCAGAAGGAATCTGTTTATTTCCTCTACAAATATTCTGACTTTTTAGTCTATCCCAATCTAAACCCTTCTTACATATTCATAGGAGATGGTTGTGTCTTTGCTTTGAAGTGTTTGAGGCACAGACCTCTTGTTCAGTGATGAGTGGCTGGGGATTTGTGTGTTCCCCTCACATCTGTAACTTTTTTGTCTTTGTTTGGATGAGTCTTCTGTACTGACACATTTGAGTAATGATTGCTGAAGTTTTTAATGTTATTTCCGTGTCCTTTGACAGGCACAAGCATGCAGGTGAATTATACTTGACCCTTTGGAGACTGAGCTCCTCTCCAGCAAGCCAAGGAACTTAACGTTGTTGTGGGCTGTAAAGGGCAATCTATTATTTGACATACTTGCCAGAACTGCTGGCGGCTGATAGTGCATCAAATGATTGCATTTATTTTTCTGTAATTAATGACCAGCTTTTTCTTTCAGCCTTTAGGCTACATTCACCAACACAGATGATATGAGTTTCATAGTCCTTCTGAAGGAAAACATGGAAAATTTGCATATGAATAGGCTTAATGTATGGTTCATTATCTTGTAGAATGTCTCTTTTGTGACCTTTATGAGTTCTATCATTCATATCTTGAGTGTTTAGCTTGTTTAATCAAAACACTCTTTTGAACTTACACACTTCAGTTAAAGAAACCAAACACATTTTCCCTTTTGTTTTTTTTTTGCATAATTCTGTTCTCCCATGGAATTTAATGTTATTTGACTATCCACTGGGTTTTTTTTTTTTTTTCTTATAGCTACTTAGTTACTTTTCTGAGGGGCTGTTATTCCTGAGATGAAAGGTCTGTTCTGGGGTGTCATAGTATGTTCCTAAAATAAGATTAATTTCCTATTTCATTTATTGGACTTTATCACTTCATGACTTATGGACTGGTAGGGAAGGAAATCCCACAGCTTATTTCCAGATCACAGCCTAGTTTTAGAAAACCATTCTTAGGAGAAAAGAAAAGAAAAGAAAAGAAAGAAAGAAAGAAAAGCTTTTCTTTGAACTCTGTTAAGTCCTGAATGCTAACTTTAAGATCATCACAAAGTATGCATTTATTACTTAAAGAATTTATAAAACCTTTCTCAAGTAAAGGCCAGTTTATAAAGGAATGGATCAGGAGTTCCAGAGCATTTTAAAATCTGTTCCTTGCAACTCTGCAAATCAATCACTTATTGCCAAAATGATGCTATATAGCAAACAACTGCAAACTGTTAGTAGCATCAAGAGTAAACATGCATTTCGCTCATGAGTCTGTGGGATTGTGCTGCTGTGGGCTGTGCATAACAGATGGTGCCAGGCCCCACTAGCTGTGGGGAATTTGAGATGCTCCTTAGCCAGGGCCTGGTTCTGCGTCCTGGGAATGTTCCCCAGCTCATCATCTGCATTGCCCTTAACTCTGCTCTGCGAGGTGCTTTCCCTTCCATTGCCCTCCATGGCTGTGTGTGAAGATACTTTAAAATATGCCTTTTGAGTAGCTCTCAGCCTGCTTCCTGCCTGTGGACAGCTGGGTTCTTAGAGAGCTATTTACATTTTACTTGTATTCCAGCCTGGGGTACCTTCTTGATACAGCTTCCTATAAAGCACTCTAGGCTTTCTAGTTTTCTAACTGAAATCCACAAGCTACACTCAACGATGTTGTTGAGATATGCTGCTCTCTCTAAAATTAATGAGTGGCATTTGGGGAATGCCAGAATACTAGGGGACAACACCCTTTAGGTTCCTAAAAGCCCTGTGCCCCCTGAGAGAGTCTCTTAGCAGCATCATTCTTTGAAGATCTCAACAAAGTTCTTACAATCGCACTCTTGACTTGATCTTTCTTCTGAGGCCATGTCTTTCAACATTCTCTCTAGAGAGCTCCATACCCAGGTCAAAATGTTTATTGGGCACCATTTCCATCTTTGAAGTTAATACAGGTGATAACATTACCCACTGTTCTCACACTGTAATATGCATCGTCCTTTTTTCAGCTATTTATAGCAGTTTGTTTTTTATTATTTTTCTCCAGTATTCCTAAGTATTTTATCATGTATTTCCAGGCTTCTCTGATTGTCTCTTTGTCCCCCAACTTGCTGTTCTCAAAAGCAACGCCAACTGTTTTCAGTTTTTGGTACAGTAACACCCCATTCCAGTGTAAATCACTATGTTGGTATTCTATTGCTACAATAATACTCTACAACAACAATTTCAAAGCTCAGTGGCCTCCACAATGGACATTCATTTAGCTCACGGGTCTGTGAGGTTTTGCTAATACAGACTAGGCTGGGCTGATCTTGGCCAGGAATGAACATGTATGTGGTTGGCTGGCTATTGGCTTCAGCTGGGATGACAGTGGAGGTCTCAGCTCCACTGTTGCATCTGATCCTCCAGCAGATTAGTCTGGCCATGCTCCCATGGTGATAGCAGAGGCATAAGGGAGCCTTCAGGAACATACATGTGTCTCTCAAACCTCTGCTTGTGCCACATTCTATTGGCCATAGCAAGTCACATGGTCAAGCACAGCATCAGAATGGGAGGGCATGAAAGTCATATAGCAAAGCATGTGGATACAGGGATGGTGAAGAACTAGGGCCCTTAATGCAATCATGAACAGAAGTTTTGGCCAGGTGCAGTGGCTCACACCTGTAATCTCAGGACTTTGGGAGTCCAAGGTGGGTGGATCACCTGAGGTTGGGAGTTCGAGACCAGCCTGACCAACATGGAGAATACAAAATTAGCTGAGTGTGGTGGCGCATGCCTGTAATCCCAGCTACTTGGGAGGCTAAGGCAAGAGAATCCCTTGAACTCGGGAGGCTGAGATTGTGCCGTTGCACTCCAGCCTGGGCAACAAGAGCAAAACTCTGTCTCAAAAAAAACAAAAACCAAAACCAGAAAACAAACACAAACAGAGGTCTCAGAGTCTACAAAGGGTGAAGCTAAGGAGGCTGAGCAGGCAGCCTCCTGTCTTTCTAGCTCCATTCTATTGAAGAATCTCTGCTTTTGTTTCTGTGCTGTAGTGTAGTGTCATTTTTAAGTTTTTTTTTTAATCACTCTACTTTTAAAACAAAAATTAAAATAATAAAACAAAACAAAATTAAAAAACCTTAATTCAGGGCAGGGACTATAATTGTGTCTTCTATTTTTTTCCCTTCATTTGAACAGTTAAAGGAATCAAGACTTGGGGGAGAAGGAAGTCACAGACAGGGCTAGTGGGAGGTTCCACTTTCCATAGGCAGTGGGCTTTTCTACCAGATTAGCCTGTCCCGTAACTTCAACAGAATCCTCAGCTTCTATCATTTCCAGATATCTGGCTAGTGCCTGTGCAGATGTGTGTGTGTGAAGGGGCAGGGTGGCATGGGTGAGACCCCGAAGGGTGACAGTACAGAGCTGTGTGAGTGGGTGACGTGGACACACCTCTGATATGTGACATAAACTCCTTCAGTTCACTTTTGACTTTTCCATCAAAGGAACTCGGAATTTACCCTACTTTGGAGAATTGTGTGTCTACGTTGCTTTAGATTTTCTTTTCCTTTTTCTTTTTTTTTTTGGTCACAAAATCCCACTCTGTTTAGGGCATAGGCTTGAACGTTCACAGTTCTGTAGTTAGTGGGTCTCAAGTTTCACTTCTTCCCCTTGGGGTTTAAAAAAATGATTGGCAAGGATTTCTCTGTGAACTTCAGAAAATATTTAAAAACGAGTGGTGTGAAAGATGAGGTCTGCTTTCTGAATTGCCTGAAGAGGTAGGTTATTTGAGAAAGAACTGGGGAACATTGTCTTGTGTTGTAGGGTTTTGTTTTGTTTTTTCTGTTTTGGTTTTAAACTATATGATCAATATTTTATTACTTAACTGTTTCCACGAACATAATAGCTGTCACACAAGACTGTGGTTAAAAAATAATTAGTTATAGCATGAAGGGGTGGAAAGAAAATAGATTGGAAGCCCTCAAGTTGGAAGGGATTTGAGATCTAGTCCAAAGTTTGCATAAACTGCGAGAACTTGAATAGGTTCTTCCAAGCCTTAACTTGCTGTGGTGCAGTTCTAATTCTACCAAGTGGATTATCTGTCACAAAAGGCAGACTCTTCTAGAGAAATGAGCTGTTCAGTCAATTGAATTAAGACCAAGATGCATCAGTTGGAGTCATCATAGTTCTTGAAGACACTCACTTGCTTTTCAAATTAATAATATATTTTCATTTTTATTAAAATATTGATACTTTGAAATATAGATACTGATGGTTTGATTAGTGTTTTTCATGATGCTTCTTATTCCAGCTTTAATAACATTGCCTTTCTCTTATTTTCACCTTTCTCTTGACAGGCATGCTACTTTATTCTCCATGCTCAGTAAATGTTCAGTTCAGTTTATTTTGAGAAATAATGTTCCATGCTCAGTTATTAATTTGAAAGTAATCATTTTTTTTTCTGATCATCTTCCACACTTTTAATTTGCAGGTCAAATTTCATTAGCTTACTAACTGAGAAAGAAAAAAAATGATAGGCTTTTGTTCCTTTTTTCTTGTAAGAATATAATTATAGAGCAACATTCACATTTGTTCTGGGGAAAATTAATCTATTTTTAGCTGTAAATTATATGCTTGAGATAAATATAAAATTAGCATACTGGAATTGACTGCTCACTGTCAGCCATGCAGGAACATTACTTTGAATCCTGCACTCAGGTGCCTTGGAAGTTAATTGACACATATGTTCCTTATATCCCAGAATAGTTGACAAACAGACTTAAGAACTAATTTTGTGAGAGCCATTAAATTATCTTTCTTTTTTTAGGTGTGGTATAATCAGAAGGGTTTTCATTCCCTACCTTCCTACTTAAATCATCTAAACAACCTTATTTTGTGGCAGCACCTACCCCCTACTGTGGACTGGCGACAATACGGTAATGTTATTTTTCATGCATTATAATTCACTACTTTCAAAAGATAATGTTTTAAAAGTGAAAGAAGCAGAAAAGGTTCTGAATAGAAATGTGAGGAGCAATGAGAAAGTTTCTACTTGGCAGCCAATCCATGTCTAAACACAATACAAAGTTGTAGGCCCTCTTTCCCTTTATTTGTGTGTCATTAAATGTCTTTACTTTCTTGAGCCTGTAACCTCATCTGTAGGATGAGGGAAACAAAATGTGACTGGAGAGTTCTCTCCTAAAATTATTTTATTCTGTGACTTAGTATCTTACAGAAGCAAGACAAATTTTATCTTTTAAAGACAATATTATATGGAATACTGTGATAGAGAATACAGACTGTCCCTCTTCCTTATCATTGGGAAGATGAACATCACATTTTGATTTATGCTGAGCCCTCAATTCATCAATTATTTGTGTTGATCATTGATTCATTATCTATGCTTTCTTATTTTGGTAAATGGCATGGGTCCATTTCTGGTATCCAGAGTTAACTTATTGGTTTAAGTAAATGTTTATTTATTTCACTTGGGTGGGATTAATTATAATTTGTTAATTTAATTTGGTTTCTTTTTTAAAGAACGGAAAGAAGAAGTATAAGCAACAGACCATGTCCACCAGAATTTATTGACAAAATATATTTGTTGAAACATTAATTCACATAGACATCAACACTAAACCGTTTTTCTAATATACTCTCACTTTATTTCAATCGTACTTTATTTTCCATATTTATTTTCCTTCTACACTAATTTTTTAACAAAGTAAATCTAATTATTTTGTGGTACTGTAATTATTTTAGAATGATAATAGGTAATATAAAAGTTAAAAATGTACATTACTAAGAGAAGTATAAAATAGTATAATAGTCATACAGAGTAGGGACAGCAGAATAACATTTATAAAATTTTGAAATGTATCAAGAACTTCATTAGATATTTAACGTCCATGGTCTTATCTAATTTTTATGTCAATTTTGTAAGATAGACAATATTTGCCTACTTTACTGATTAGAAAACTGATTTTCAGAAAACATCTGAGCAAGGTAATAATGGGGCCACGATTGGATTCTAGCTCTAGCTGATAAAAAACTCTTGCTCTTCTACGACATCAAACCGAGACGTCATTCTGCTGGGCATGAATACAGCATGGTTCACAGAGGGGAAGTCATTAACACTGGATGTTGAACAATGAGCAGAAGTTTGACTGAGGTCAGAAAGCCATTCCAGGTCTTAGCAATGCAATAACAATCATAGTGTATATTCAGCTTATATGGAAGAGTCCAGTTTGACCTCATCATAAAGCTGAACATAGAGGGATAATTGTTGATCACTTCGGAAAGATTGTTTAAGATAAAATGCTGCTTGACTTTGATTGACATGATGAAGAGTATGGAGTTTGGTAAGTAACAGACAGGCTTTACCAATATGTGACAATAAGAATGACATCATATAAGTAATATGTTAGGAAGAATGATCTGGAAGCCGCTGATTAAAAGAAGAAGACTGGTGGCAATTTAATGACCTATTGGAAGGATACTGCTTACGATTTTGAGGTTAAGGCCAGGATGAATCCAGAGGAAAAAGAAATGATAAATTTCAGACAGATGGGAGAAAAGACTGAGGCACTAGGGATGGGAATAAAAAAGATTTTAAGAAAGGCTAAAATATAAACCTGAGCATTTTAGAGTTCAGTACTGATGACATTATAAGAAATGTCAGGGAGAAGATATGTTTTCAAGGAAGGGGTGAGGTGATTTGTGCAGGATCAGAGATGCTAGTTTGGTTCACATATATAGATGAAAATGTGCGGTAGGATTCAGAAAACTGGAGAGAAAAGTTCAGTAGAGCAGTCATAGGTAACCTAAGTTCTAACCTTAATAACAAATGATAGATAAAAGTGTTAGTAAAGTGAGATCCTGCATGGGTCAGACACAGGCTCAGAACAGAAGAGGGCTATGGGTAGAACAGAGGGAAGAGGACAAAATTCTGTATCTCTTGAGGTAAGAAGATCTTGGCACGAAGGCCAGTTGGGGGCAGAATTTCACACAGATGGGCAGGAAAAATGAAATATTTCAGAGTCATCCAGAAGAATGAGAATGCAGAGGTTTTGCTGGTGACCTCCAGAGGGCTAGTTCAATGGTGTTTCAGAAATGGAAAATTAAAGTAGAAGGAATTAAGCAGAGATAGGTTTTTTTTGAAACGAGACTAAACAGATAAATTCTAATTTGACTTGTTGATGCATCATCATGGGAAAGGAAGGTTTGTGCAATAAATTGGGAATATACAATACATAGCCCCACAGGAGGGTGTGTTGGGAGTTATTATCAAAATATTGATAAAGAACTCCCACAAGCAGGGCTCTGAAGAAAATATTGTATTACATCCCTTGTTCCTATGGGAAATGGACAGAGCTAGAACTATTAGCTTAATAATTATAGTGAAACAAACCTTGCCCCAGTATGGAGCTTCGATAAATCCCGTGAAAGCAGAAGGTGTGTTTTGCTCCCTGTTGGTCTCAGCAGTCCCACAGCACCAGGCTCAGGGGACATTCAGGGTATAACAAGTGAATGAATGGATCATTGTACTACACGGACAATATATCATACTTCTCATCACAATGGTTTTTGATGAGGTTTCAGCAGATGTACACATTCTGATATTAGAGATTTCTGAACCCTGATGCAGGCCACTTGATAAGAAGCTATTTTCTTAAAACCCAGGCTGGCCCTTTCTCTCTGTTGAGTAAATTTGCAGCTTTTCAGAACCCCTAATTTTGGACCTAAAACTCATTGTAAATCTGAATATTATAATGATTCAACTGGAGTCAGTTTTTAAAGTATCAAAAGGCTGGTACTGGCTTAGACCAAATAGATGTGGTTTGAGAAGTGAATCTCCAAGGTAAATCATTTCCTCCTGTATGAGTATGACTGCAGTTGGGGTGTTCTCTACTTAGTGAGGGCAAAAGATGCCAAGACTTTCTTGCATGATGAGGAGCGTTTTGCAAGTACAGCCTAGAGCCTGGGGGAAAGGCATGGATTTGGGAGTACATGTAAGGGATGAAAAAAGCATGGAATATATTTTCATATCAGAGACTTTTTTCCCCTCTTTATGCTCACATTAGTAACTTAGTCACATGTCATATAATATTTTTTCAGAATCTCAAGGAAATTTAAGTCAGTTGAGGCCAAAATCCTAATCTTGATTGCGTTTTGTCCTGCATATTCCATGGTAAATCAGCAAATCTTATCTCTTTTGCCCTTGAAATCCTGAATGCGCACATTTTCAGTATGTTACTACTGCTCACCTGGCCCATGGTACCATGCACTCCTACCTGGATGCTTTCACCAGCTTATTTGGTGGCTTCCTGGGGCCACCCTTGCTCCCTACCCCAAAAGTCTCATCTCTGCATAAGTGCCCACCATCACCCATGGAATGTGTCTGTCAGATTACAGCATCCCCTCTGGCTTCCTATATCTCTTAAAAGAAAGAAACAATTCCTACCTATGATCTGCAGGTCCTCCCTGGTCTGGGCCCTGCAGCCTCTCCTGCTTCATCTCAAACCACTTAATCGCAACCTTGCTGAAATTTCAACTCTAGCCACACCTGACTCCTTGCTTTCTCCTAAGTATGCCACCTGTTCTCCCATTTCACATCACAGTTATCTTTTCTGGAATTTTCTCTCCCTTGTATTTACATGACTTGCTCACTCACTTTCTTTTAACTTTTCCCAGCAATGTCCAACTGGGGTGAAATACTAAAAATACAAAAACAAAACACAAATCCAATTCTATGTGCCCACCGCAGATGACCTTGTGTAACTTTTTGATGATAGTCTATGTCTGCACATCTTCCTATTCTGGTTGCACTCTTCTGAAAGCGTTTTTGTCAAGATTCCACTTACATTGATTCAGCAATAAAGGCACAATCAAGATGTTGATATTTCTCTGGGAAAAGTATTTCTAAAATTGTAAACCTCGTCCTTCTTGCCCAATATTCAAGACTTTTAATGCCTCACATGTGTGTTCATGATAAAGATCACACTTCAAAATTGGCATGTGCTAGCTGCTCCTGACCTATCATCTCAGCCTCATCTCTCCCTTACGGCCCCTCACTTTCCCCTCTCTGTGGCTGGCCTTTGCATCACTGCCCTGCCATCCCTGTGAGCCTGGTAGCTGCATTACCTCTGCTGAGACTGGCTGTCTTCTTCTGCATCAACTTAAGCATTCCTGCTCAACTTTCTAGGCCCATCTCAGACATCACCTCTGTTGGAATACTCACCACCCTTGCAGGATGAATTAGTGGCTTCTCTTTCTTCTCCCACAGTTATTTGCTTATGAAATTCATCCATATATTTATTTTTTAGCAAGCATTCATATAATGACAGATATTTCCCAGACACTGTGTTAGGTCGTTGCTGTATTTTAAATGTGTCTCCCAAAAGTCTGTGTGTTGGAAACTTGGTCCCCAGTGTAACAGTGTTGGGAGGAGGGGCCTTTGGGAGGTGGTTGGGTCATGAGGGCTCCACTGTCATGAATGAATTAATGCCGGTGTCTCAGGAGTGGGCTACTTATTGCTGGTGCCATGCCCTTGGAGTTCCCAGACTCCAGACTGTGAAAAACAACATTTTTCCTTTATAAATTACCCAGTCTCATAGCTGGGCATGGTGGCTCATTCTTGTAACCCCAGAACTCTGGTTGGCTGAGGCAGGTGTATCACCTGAAGTCAGGAGTTCAAGACCAGTCTGGCCAACATGGTGAAACCCTGTCTCTACTAAAAATAAAAAAAAATTAGCTGGATGTGTTGGTGGACACCTGTAATCCCAGCTACTTGGGAGGCTGAGGCAGGAGAATTGCTTGAACCCGGGAGATGGAGGTTGCAGTGAGCTAACATCACGGTACTCCAGCATGAGCGACAGTCTCAATAAATACATAAATAAATAAATAACCCATTCTCAGGTATTCTATTATAGCAAAAAAAAAAAAAAAAAAAAAACAGACTAAGACAGTCATTAGAACAGTTGATACTTCACATTATCATTATTTGTTTACATTCCTTTGTTAATAAGAATGTAAACACTTCTTGGAAGGTGTTTATACTACTGATGTTTGTGTTTTCTAAAGTCTTTATTCATAGGTATTTAATAAATATGTTATTTAAGTGAATTTGCTTTTGCACTACATTTTAGGGTTACTATAGTACATTACATTATGATAATTACCTTCTAAAATAAAGATAAATATGCAGCAAAATACGTACTTGCTTCTTTCATTACTAGGACCTTTTAAGTTGGCATAATTTTATTAAATTAAAATGTTAAATAAAGACATAATGAACCTAAGAAGAAATTTCTTTTAATAAGATTAACAGAATAAGTGAGAACAGAAGATTAAATAGATAGTGCTTAAGTAGATAAGAAGGTATCTTCCTCTGATAGGGTAAAAATGAAAGGGGATAGGTATTATTTTATTTTGTGTTATTGGGGGTGGTTGTGGGTGGTAATGATAGTAGTTGTAAAGGTTAAACTTCTTCAACTACTTATTGAAATTTCATCCAAAACTTGGAGTGCCAGTAATGAAGTGCCACCGTGTGAGAGGAATTAACCTCAGCAATGTCATGAACAAGCTAGATCCATGGTCATTAAACTGTCTACTCATTGGAATCACTTAAGCATTTAAAAAATACTGATTTCTGTTGCTAACCCAAAAAGATTCTGATTTGGTTGATTTGGAGTAAGTCTTTAACAGCAGGCATTTTAAATGTTTTTGGGTGATTCTAATTGTAACCAAGTCTGAGAACCACTGGGTTAAACTGATAAACTTCCCAGCTGATCCATATTTTGACCATTGAAGCGGGAAAACAGAAGTATAAGTTAGTAGTCAGTTTAGAGATATCCACACTCACCTTCTCACTGCTAGGAAGGAACCTGACAGATACCTGGCTACTGGGTGTCAGGGGAGGACTGTTCTGTATTAGAACAAGAAAGAGCTCTTGTCTTTCTTTTCTCCACATTTATATATCTCTTTTGTAATCCCCTGGAGGGCCACAACTCATTAGTATGCTGCAAACCCCAGGGGGGAAGGAGAAGGGTGGTGCATGTTGCATGCTTAGATGATGGGACAGAGATGAAATGAACCTGGGAGCAGTGAATGACATGCATGGTAGTTTTTCCTGCTTTGCTTTTGATGAAATGAGGAATCTGCTAAAATCTCCAAATCATAACAAGAGAGTATGAGCATGAGAACAGGGGAAAATCTCTGATCTGTAATAGACCTACTGAATGAACAGCGTTGGCTATTGGAAATTGGCTGGCATCCATAACCTTCAAGATGCCCTTGAGAGCTTTGGAGATATTGAGAGAGAAGATCTGGTGGTACCCAAGTGAAGGTAAAGGGGCACCCTGGTAAGGGAGGATTCTGAGCAATGAAAAGCATCAGTACTAGCTTGCCCTTGCTGGAATCAAGAAGGAGTAAGAAACAAAAGGACAGCAAAGCCAGTTATCAAACCCAGCATGGAACAAGGACGGATCCCCCAACCACAGAGAGGAAGATATTGCATATATTGAGAGGGTGTTTTCATGGGGAGCATCTCGTGGTGTGTTTATATCTGCATAAATAGAGGAAAATGTGTGAACTCTATGAAAGAGAGGATAAAAGATAAGAAGAAAATGCCAGGCGGAGCTGCAGTGTGTTACAAAAAAGGTGCTAGCTTAGATGAAGACAGAAATATGAATTTTCGTTGGATGCAGTGAATAACATTATTGATTGATTACAAACCTCTCTCCTTCACTTAGAATTATTGACTTAAAGAACAAACATGCAGTATTCTCTAAGAATACACAGGGAAAAGGTGACACAGTAAAACTGATCAGAGGGGAAAAGCTAGAGGAGTCAGGTATAGAAAAAAAGCAGATGAATCACAAAGAAAGAAGCAATGATGTAAGAAGAAAATGAATCAAACACAAAACAAAACAACAAAATAATTCTGTACCAATGGATTGGAAGAGTTTGTCATGATTCTATCAAAATTTGTGAATTAGGTATTATGGCAGTAGCAATGACTGATGGACAAATTTGGTGAATTTTCTAAAGTTCAAGGATAAAGAAAAAAGTTTTTACAAAGCAATGAGTGAAAGCACATTAGTTTCAAAGGAATGAAAATAAGACTGGCCTCTGACATTTTTTATAATTTCCTTTGAGACTTCATCTTTGACTCAGGGATTGTTTAGACACATGTTGTTTAAATTCTAAGTTTTTGAGATTTTCCTGTGGTCTTTCTGTTACTGATTTCTGGTTTGATTCATCATGGTCAGTGACAATACTCTGCGTTATTTCAATTATTTAAAATTGGTTGAAGTTCATTTTATGGTCAGGATATTGTTTATCTTGAAGCTTCCATGGGTGATTAAGAAAAAAGTATTCTACTCGTTGTTAGAAATGTATATTATGTGTCAACTAGATCCTGTTGGTTGATTATGTGGTTTTGTTCTTCCATATCTTCCCTGATCATTGAAGATTACTGAATCTTCACTGAAGATCATCACTGACACATATCATTTGCTGAGAGGCGAGTACTAAAGTCTCCAAATTGTGGCTTTGTTTCTTTGCTCAGTTCCATCAGTTTTTGCTTCATGTATTTTGAAGATCTGAGGTACACGTCAAATGTGTACCTCACATTGGTACCTTACAGACATATGGCATAGTCACATATTTCTGGTGGATTGAGCCTTTTATCATTTGGGATGATTATATTTTCCTGATAGATTAATCCTTTGCATGTATGTAGTGTTCCTCTTTGTCACTAGTAAATGTAGTTGCTGTAAAATCTATTTTATCTGATATTAAGGTAGTCGCTCCTTCTCTTATTCTTTTGATTAATGTTTACATGCTGTATCTTTTCCATTATTTTTTTTCCAACCTATCTCATTGTGTAAAGTGAGTTTTGTGTAGAGCATATATTGTTGGGTCATATTTTTTAAACTGAGCTTCCTATCTCTGCCTTTTAATTGGTGTTTGGGAATCATTTACATTTAAGGTAATTGCTAATATATTTGGGTGTAAGTTTGACACCATCATTTGTTTTATGTTTCCTGTTTCTCTTTTCTTGCTTTCCATGAGTTACTTGAGCATTTTTTTTCAGGATTCTATCATGGTTTATTTATAGTATTTTTAAGTATATACATTGATTTAATTTTCTTAGTGGTTCTTCTAGGTGTTAAAATACATATGTATAACATCACAGTCTACTGATATTGTTATTTACTATCTTGGGTGACGTGTAGAAAGCTTACTTCAATTTAGGTCCTTTTACCCTGTTTACCTTTAAAATATTATTGTCTTAAGTATTTCCTATACATTGAGCACCACATCAGATGGTGTTCTAATTCTTAGTTAAGTCACCAAATGTGACTTAGGAAACTCATGAGATGAATGATAGTCTATTATATATGCTACTATTTTTAATACATCTTGATATTCATCTTTCCTTTTGGGATTTCTAAGCCTTTTCCTGTTATGATTTCCTTTGTGTTTAAGTAATTTCTTTTGCTGTTCTTTAAGAGTAGGTTTGCTAATGACAAATTTGCTTATTTTTTTCAATGGATACAATCTTTATTTCACCTTGATTCTTGAAAGATATTTTCACTGAATATAGAATTCATGGTTGACAATTAAAGAAAAGCTCAGCACTTAAAAAATGTGCTACCTCCTTTTGGCCTCCATGGTTTCAAATTAGAAATCCAACTATTACTCTAGTTGGTATTTTCTTCCTTCTCTCTTTGTGACTGCTTTAAAGAATTTTTGTTGTTGTTGACTTATTAGTTTCTAGAAATTTAATTATAATGTATCTTGGTGTGGCTTTCTTTGGTTTTATCCTATTTGGGATTTACTTAGCTCTTGGATTTTTAGGTTTTTTTTTTTTTTCCCAAACTTGGGAAGTTTTCAGCTATTACATCTTTGAACACTTTTTCAGCCCCACTCATTCTTTCCCTTTTCTCTGAGATTGGGTAATGAGATTATTAGCTCTTGTGTGGTTTTTCCACAAGTCTCTTTCCTGAGTCTCATTTTTAAAAAAGTTTATTTCTCTATGTTATTTAAATTGGATAAGTTTTATGTTTTCAACTCGAGTCCATGGAGTATCTTTTTTTTAGCTGCACTCAACTGTGGAGCATATCCAGTGGGTTTTTAATTTCTGTCATTGTATATTTTAGTTTTAGAATTTTCATTTGTTTTTTAGTCATTTATATTTTCTAGTAAGATTTTAATTTGTTTTTCATATTTAAGGAAAATTCAGCATTACTTTTGAAGCATCTTTATGATACACATTGTCAGATAATTCCAACATTCAGTTCATTTTGACATTACCATCTGTTTATTATCTTTCTCAACTGGTAATATTCCGGCTCTTGTTGTGAAGGATGATTTTCAGTTGTATCCTAGACATTTTGGAAACTGTAGTATGTGACTCTGGATCCCTTTTCCTAGCAGGCAACCCTTCTGTTGAGGAATCGTATGAGAGCCACCTAGATGTGTATGTTTTGATCCCCTGTGGGCCCGATGACACCACCCTGACTAGGCAAAGGTAGAGAACTGACTTACACTGCTTTTGTGCAGATGAGTGGGATCAGATTGCCCACCAGCCTCACTGACACATTTATGGTAAATGAGGCACTGACTCATGCTGTCTCATTGCCTCTAAGTGAGTGAGGAGTAGAGTCTGCTCCCCACTGGGCCCTGATGATGCTGGAGACAGTTAGTGAAGTACCAGCTAGCTCACTTTGAAAGTATTCCTTAGTCTCATCTGATCGAAGCCAGATGGGAATGGATGCTTGGCATCCCTCTGGGCCCTGCTGACACTGGGGTCGGGGCAGTGGTGGAACCAGGGTACTGAGTAGCCATATTCTGTGCTTCTGGGTTCAGTCTCGTTGCTGCCAGGTAGATGTGGAGGCTCAGTTCTTCACTGGTCCCTCGTGACATGAGAAGTAGAGTGGCAGCTAGCCCTGTCTCACTCTGCTTTGTGAAGTCTCTTTGCTACCAGGTAGGGATGGAGACTCAACTTGCCTCAGGACCCTAGTGAGAAAACCATTGTACCCCTTGTCTCTGTCAGGTGGGGAGTGGAAGATTCACTACCCAAAGGGCCCTGCTGAAACCTGAGAGAGTGGGGACAGTTTTGCTGGTGGTGTTTGCCTAGAGTAAGGCAGATATTGCTAAAGAGTAGTTCTTTTGTTAGACTACTCTTTTCCGGGTCCTTTGGTTTTTTTATTTGTGGGAGTCTTTCTTATTTGTATTTGTTGAGTTTCAATTTGGAGACTTGGGCAATGCCTTGTTCAGGATGTATGTGAGGTGATAAGGAAGCCAGGGTATTTATTGTTGTATTGTTGAAGTCTTACAGTCTCAGGGCACCACCATCTTGTTTGCATCCCAGAATCTTCCTATTTCTATTTGTTGTGTTATGTCCAGCAGTTTTTCACTGGAAAAATGAGGACCTGGCAGAACTGGGGCTGCTTCATCTAGAGGGAATATCTCTGGTGTATTAACCACAACCTCAAAGGCGAGAATAATAGAATAGCACCTATGGAACATGGAAAGAAAAATCTATACTCCCCACATTCTGCACCTAGTGAAGATGTTTCCCATAAAGCACATAGGCCACAGAGATATGCTCATGTAGAATGTGGCTCAAAATATACTGTAGACATATTGTTCTTTAAAAAGAATGCCAGGAGATAGCTACTTGAGATATTAACTGAAATGAAGATCATGAAAAATATTGAATGCACACAAGGAAGAAAAGAACTTGGGTGAGCACTGGTTGTAGTGAAGGACATAGATTATGCAAATGTTTGCATGCATGTGGTGAAAAATTAATGGAAGATCAAGAATTATCCATTAAACTGAAGATATGTAATATAAAACTTAATAATAATGGTTACATGTAGAGAAAATTCTCAACAGAAATAATTAAGATCCAAATGCAAACAGTGATTACTTCTGATTGGTTTTGGATAGGATTATAAGTTATTTTAATTTTATTCTTTACCCTATTTTAAAATTTAGAACCCTTCTACAATTGGCATCTATTACTCATAAGAGTAATAATTAATCTTAATGTTGAGAAAAATACATTTTTTTCAGGATAGATTGATGAGGAAGAGAGAGAGAAAGTCATCAAAATGCCTTGTAGTCAGAAGAGCTCATCTATTTCTTTTAATAGTTTGTTAGATTGAATTAACTTTTTACCCCTCCATATTTCAGTAATATCTCATAGTGAATCAATTAAAACAACATAAACTTTCCACATATACTGATGGTAAGACAAATTTTTTCCTTTTGATGTAGATACTTACAGACATCTGGCCATTAATACTTCTAAAGATATACATTTTATAGGAATAATGAACCCAAAAGTGAGTACTTGAATTGGAGACATGTTAAGTATCTTGCTATCATAATGGATATTTGACAAAAACACAGATGTGCATTTTTACCAAAGACAAATAAACAGAGTCTGGAAACCATAACAGATGTAGCCATAATGAGAACACTAAATGAGAAAACTAATTTTGTACATTCGTACATTGCTGTGGGCCAATTCCTGGAAAGAAAAGCCAGAATATAAATGATAAGAACAAGCAAACAAAGAAAAATTATTCAAATGTACTCAACATGTACATTTTGAAACGTCATTTCTGAAAACTTGTGAAGTAATGTCGTAAAGACTTGAGTGAGCTTCTTCTACTCAATTCTGGTGTTGAAACTATGCCCCTTTTACTTAGGAGCCTTGTACCTTTTACCAACATCATCGTCTCAAGATTCTATTACAATACAATTGTTATCTAACTAGAGTACTGAGTGCTCAACATACAATGAAATCAACAACCCAGTTACAGAGATTGTCCATTGCAATAATGTGTTTTTTATAGCAAGGATATCAAAGACTATAAATAATTTTCCTAGTCTCATAGGAAATTGATTAGACTGGTATCCAGAAAATCAGGGTTGTAGTTCTCACTCTGGCGTCAATTATGCTTGACCTCAGATAAGTTAGTAGAGTATGCTTATGCCTCAGTTTCCTTACCTGCACCCACTCACCAACCCTTGGCTACACTTCCTTTACAGGAGGCTCCATCACTTCTGGTGGGATTCCTCTTTATGAGACAGGGCATAGCTATCCTCTCTTTCTTTGGATCCATGAAGAGAGCTCTGCTTTCTAACATTTTACCCTTTTAAAGAACAAGGGGTATCATGGGAAGGTGCAGGGTAGTGTGAGGGTGAGCCCATGCAGTTGCAATTGCTCCTACCTGCTGCTTTTTGCTCAGGGCTCTAGGACAACCAAGGATCCTTAAGTAGGAGAGTAAGCTTCCACCTGTGTCTTGTTTGTTCTTTCTTTATTCATTACTCTTATTTTTGAGAAAGTACCTGTTATTTATTTAAATAACTCCAAGTCTGTCTTCCTTTTGAAAATAAGAGTGAAATCTTTTAGCACCAATTTAAAGATATATTAGCTTGATTTTTTTTTTTTTTTTTTTGAGACGGAGTCTCACTCTGTCACCCAGGCTGTAGTGCAGTGGCCAGATCTCAGCTCACTGCAAGCTCTGCCTCCTGGGTTTACGCCAAGCTTGATTTTTATATATGTTTAATTCTATGCAGCTGGTTTCAAAGAATGACTATGATTCTAAAAACATCTAATGTAGTGATTGACAAGCTAAATTGCAATATAAAAATGAAAAGTTCTCCCAGTGTTCCTAAACCAAAACATTACATGGGTTTCACCCTGCACCTCTCTGCCACCCCTCCAGTCTTCCCACTGAAGCTCCAGGGCCGCCCTGCAGCACTGCACTTTCCTTGCACTCCAGCCCTATGCTGAGGTGTCCTGTGCATCTGGAATCTACCCTTCCTTAGAAAGCTCCCCGACCTTATACAGGACATAGTCCTGTGAGTGGGCTGTAGTACCCCCAACACAGTGTCCTCTCCCAGAGAGGGCCTACTTGTCCCTCCCATGAAACTGCTGTGGCATAATGGGCAGAGAAAAGATGCATGTTGAATGAATTCTCAGTTCTGTGAAGGAAGAGGAATCAAATCTCTATTTGACCCTTGGTGAACCTCAATTACTGTCCAGTGCCCTGGTTTTCACCACCAAAATCATACCAAAGTCAGAACATTCTTTAACCCTTGACCTGATAGGGGCAGGCTGTTGTCTTACAAAAGGTGGTGGTCAATGTCCAGTGGAGAGAGGTGGAGAGTGAACTCAAGACTGACAGCAGGTCCAGGGTTTTCTCTACTTACTTGATGACATTATTTTCCTAAACACTGTGGTCTAAGGCCAACTCATTCTCTGTGTCTTAGCTTTGAAAGATACTTTTTAATTTCAGAGTGAAAACATGGGAATGTTAAGCCCAAAGTGCTTAGGAATTGTCCAGGAGCTCTGAGTACTGAGTAGAAAAGCCCCATTCCAAGGCCATGAGGATTCCCTAGAGGGCCCTGTGAGAGGAACTGTAGATCACTGTGTTCTTCAACAAAGTGTGTTTAAATATTTACTCTGTGACAATCATGTAAATTATAGGACTCTAAAGCCAGTGCAAAATTGAAAATCTGTGGCCCCTCTGAATTATTTATGAGTAAGGGACCTAGGAAGGGAGAGACAGCCACTGTAGTTTGGGGGGTTCTGGTATTTGCACCAGTGGTTTTTTACTTCTGAGACCTAGGCAGAGACAGAGGTCATGGAGGATTATAGCTATGTGCAAAAAATTGGAAGAGAAGGCAGGATGGCTGCCATCAGTGGGCTCTCTCCTGAAGTTCATTATGTGAAATTTATCAGCTGCTCTTTTCTGCTGACATAGTTGAGGTTTTCATTTCTATGTTATGCTGTCGTTGGGATCCATTGCGGCTCATTGTAAAGGCAGGATTATCAGTGCTCTCTGTATGTTAGTAGGTGATTTGATGAAAGAGGCACAGACCTGGGACTCCAGACACGTGGGTTCTGCCTGTGTCAGGAGCAAGTTCCAGACTCCAGGAAAAGTCACTACATTCCTCTGATTCTGTTTCTGCTTCTGGAACACAAGGGCCTGTCCAAGCTAGACCACTTCATGGGATTTCATTTTCCTATAATAATTTACCATTCTAAAATGCTGAAGCTGACTTACAAAGAACTGTGCATAGTATACTAGCTTCCTTAACACAATTTCACCATCAGATTACTGAATGAGAAAATGTATTATGAAAACATCCAGTAGAAGATCTGGCACATTGGGGAATTACTAACTACAGGAGCAGTCAATCATTTCACCAGCGAGATGGGAGACCAGATGTACTCTCGCCTCCTAGATTAAAACCCTAAAAGAATGACACAAATCCAGGAAATGTGCTAAAATGAAGGGCAATAAATTCATAACAGAGGAACTAGGATACAGAAAGCAAATATGAGAGCACTGTTTTTAATCTTTCAGCAATGACTGTCATGGTTTAAGGTAAGGAAAAGTGTTTATGCCACTTGATCAAATAAAGATCCAACCTTGGTATTTTAACATTTTATTATTGAGCTCCCCACAGAAACAGCAGTGTTCTTTTGGCAGCTTTTCACTGCAGAATGAACAGAACAGAGGCCTTCAACCTCCAGCCTTGTATCTTTCCCACTGTATGGCTGTAGTCTTCAGAAAACCAGACATGTGTGCTGAAGAAAGATGTATGATATGCTGACAGGGAAATGATTGTGGTGTCTGCAGACCAAGGTCTGAATCTCAGCTGTGTCACAGCTGTTAGTCTATAGGAAGATTTCCTAAATATTTGTGCTTCAGATACTGCTTCTGTAAACAGGCATAATATTTCTGATGTGACATAGTTGCTCTATCAGAATTGGTACAAACAATCTAATGTCCTAAACAGCATACAGCACATGGCTACAGGTTAATTTTTGTGTGTTTCTGGCTACCAACCCTTTCTTTCTGCTCTAAGTCCTATGAAAGGACTTAGAGTTTGAGATTTTCTCTCCTCCTTTTACCCATTCTCACACTCCTGAAAATTTAATTAATCCTTTTTTCGTGCACGGTGAGGATAACTAACATCTAATTTCTCAGCAAATGTTTTAGTATGCAAAACATTATTAACTATGGTTGCCATGCTATACATTTGGTTTCCAGAACTTATTTATATACTTACTTATGTATGTATTTATTTATTGAGAGAGATGAGGTCTCACTCTGTTGGCCAGGCTGGAATGCAGTGGTCCAGTCATGGTTTACTGCAACCTCAAACTCCTGGGCTCAAGCAGTCCTCCTACCTCAGCCTTTCAAGTAGCTGAGACTACAATTGCATGCCACCATGCCCTGATAAGTAAAACAATTTGTTTGGTAGAAATGGGGTATCTCCATGTTGTCCAGGCTGGCCTCAAACTCCTAGACTTAAGCGATCTTCCTTCCTTGGCCTCCCAAAGAGCTGAGATTACAGGTGTGAGCTACCATGTCCAGCCTTTATCTTATGTCTGGAATTTTGTATCCTTTGACTAACATCTCCCCATTGCCTCTTTCCCCTGGCCCCTAGTGACAGCCTTCTGCTCTCCCTTTCTGTGAATTTGATTTTTAAAAGTTCTACATATAAATGAGATTTTGCAGTGTTTGTCTTTCTTTGCCTGGCTTATTTCACTTAACATAATGTCCTTCATGTTCATTCATGTTGTCTCAAAGACAGGATTTCCTTCTCTTTTGAAGCTGAGTAATGTTCCATTATGTGCATGAATATCTGTCTATCTTATATTTTCTGTATCCATTCATTTATCAAGGGACACAGGTTATTTTCATATCTTGGCTATTGTGAATAATGCTGCAATGAACATGGGCCTGCAGATATCCCTTCAAGATAGTATTTTATTTTACTTTATTTTTTGACATATATCCAGAAATGGGTTTGCTGGAGCATATGGTAGATCTATTTTTAATTTTTTGAGACACCCCATACTGTTTTCCGTAATGGCGGTACTAATTTACATTCCCACCAGCAGGATAAAAATTGTGATAATAATTTTGTAATGTATACATATATCAAAACATTACATTGTACACCTTAAATATATGCAATTTTTATTTATCAATTATACCTGAATAAAGCTGGAAACAAAACAAACAAAATGAAAGCAATAATAATTGAAAACAGAGGAAATTTAATTCAGCGTTGGACAGACACGAGGCAGGAGTGGAGTGTCAACAGGGTTGGACAGTAAGCATAAGGAAATGATGACGCATGCCTGCAGCCATAGAGTTTGGTGAAATGATAACAATCCAGCTTTTCAAATGGAAGCAGGGGGGAATACAAAGATTGGATTTCATTTTAAAGGAGATGTATGTCTAGGTAAAGAATATGGGCTCTATATGTTTCTATTTCGTTCTGGAAGTTCTCTAGACTTTCTGGGTGAGGGGATTCATGAGTGTGCAGAGAAGCGAGCTGAGCAGGCATGCACATGTTTGTGAGTGAGGCCTGGCACTGCGAGGATGGAGTTCAGGTGAAAGTAACAGGACTCAGCAACTTCTTGGATGTGTAGGGTGAAGAAGAGCAGGGAGATGGGAAGGACTTAGTGTTTTCTGAGCCTGGGTGACTGGGAAGATGATGGGGATATTTGCCCCAGGGTGTGTGTGTGTGTGTGTGTGTGTGTTTAGGTTAAAAAATTTCAGTATTCTACTGTGTTCCTCAAATAATATAATTCCAAGACATGTAATCAGCTAACCACATTTCTCGGGATCCTCTTAATCTAGAATGTTCTCATTCTTATGTAGAATCTAGGCGAGCACACAACATTGCAAATATACTCCCACCATCCACAGCACCAGTGGGGCATGGGCCATACTTTGGCAGGATCTGATACTTTATAAACACTATCTAATGTCACTTGGCTTTCCGACCCCCTGACAAGGTTGGTTGACATTGGGCTTCACATGAAGTGAGAAGCTGCCTGTGAGTCAACACTTTAGCTAGGAAGGACAGGACTGGTGGGCCCCATGAGGAGAAGGCTAGAAGTCAAGCTTGGTGAAAGAAAGACACATAGGAGAAAGACTGGTGGGTGTTACTGGTCCAGACAGGTGAGAGATCAAGACCATAATTCAGTTCATGATGAATGTGGTAAGTCCAGGATCCAGCAAATGATGCAGCAGGTGTCAGGCGCACACACTGTGAGCCTGGACCAGAATATCTGGGCAGTATTAATTCATAATCAAAAAAATTATTCTGGAAAACTGTACAGTGGATTTGCTGAACCAATAGCTCCTACCGTTGTTGCTTCTATGAGCCAGAACTTGCCTTAGTGTGTAGCTGAGTCCCCAGTGGAAGGAAACAAGACTGGCATAGCTGGGGAGAAGAGCAGGTGGCCGTGGCAAAACTGTTGGAATTTTGGAGCACTGTAGCCTGTTCCAACTCTGTACCTTTTATGTATGTTTACTTATACCCCAGGATGTTTCAGTAAGAATTTAATATGCTCTCATAAGGCAATGCAAAATACCAATGATAAGATAAATTAAAATGCAGGTGATAGGATAAATTAAAATACAGATGATAAGGTAAATTAAAGGTGAGCCAAAAGAAAAATAAGCAAAATCTAGGACTGGCAAAATGAAATAGAGCAAGGATTTGTGCCTTTGGTAATGGACTCCACATACAAGCCACACATTTGACTCCAATCACTGACACAACCAATTAGGAAAAGGAAACCTGATTACTCTCACAGTCCACAATGTCCAAGAGAAAACATGAACCAATTTTATTTATGGAATTCTTCTTAACACAATATTGACTAGAATTCTCTAAGGAAGCACTACTATCCCACTCGGTGATATTATAAACAGCTCTTATAATAAAATCCTTTTAATTGATAAGCTGATGGCAATTTCTTCATTTTGGCTGCTGGCATCACACACATGCACAAGCCCAAGAAAGCAAGCAAAGCAAAGCAAAACAAACAACTCCAAAACCAAAATTGGTTCAATGGAACAGTTCAGTTTTCTATCTATCTAGACCTGGCTTCATCTAGAAGTGAATATTGACCTGATACATATGAAATAGTCTTATTTGCATATTGTTACTTAGCCTGAGTATGTTTCCTCTCTGCAAACATAGGCTATGGGATACTTATGAGGCTTAGACAATAAAATGTGAGAACCTGTAAACACAGTGCCTGTCATGTAAAGCATGAACAAGTCATAGTGGTTATGTTTGACAACAGCATCAATGACAGAAATCCCAGCACACATTTGCTGAATTTCACAATGCCATTTGCCATTCTTTTCTACTAATTGGCCGGGGCATGGGCAAAGCAAGCAGGATACATCGTGATGGCACAGGGAATCTGCGTAGCCTGTAGATGAGCCACGATTCACCATGAGCAGTCTGAAGGCTTACTTTTCAATTTGTCTTTCACAGGAATAACCCTCTACAACCACCCATATGGAGGGGCCTTGCTGAATGAGGACAAGATGTGAGTTGACGGAATGCTGAGGGGTGTGTCACTCTGACTATGGAAGAAAATCTGTGGGTTACTTAGGGATGACTTTGGTCTCTCTTTTGTATTTGCCCCAAGAGATGGCTTATAGAGTTAGTAAGAAATGCCCACAGGACTTGAGCATTTCTTTGCAAAGTGTGAGAAAAATGACTATTAAGAGGGGCGGTGCATTGACTGAGCTTAAAACAGATGATTATGTCATGCAACTGTACTTCTAAGCAGAAATTATTCTAAGGGAATGATTTACCAGAAGCTTATGTGGCTATACACCTTCCAAAGAGTTTTTGGGGTTAAAATCATAAACATTGCATTCATGTAGGTAAACATAGTAATGCCTCCTTGAATATTTCTCATGCAAGATTTTCCTCAAGATCCAGATGGAGACATGGGCGGGGATAAGGCCAGAGCTCTTCAGGTACAGAATTCTGTGTCAGTTCTCACTGTCTTTGTAAAGGGTAGCACACTTCCACCTGTCTTCTCTTTTTCTCCCCCGTCTCCCTTCTCTGCGATATGGTTGACAAACTTTTAATTAAAAGTCAATAATAAAAATAGGTATTTAAAATACTTTTATGACCTACCAAATTAAGTTGGAGAATGCAAATCTGCTTAATGGGCATTCTCTGTTCAAGTTGTTAATCTGGCAGGAACTGGCAGGAAGCATGGGTTAGGTTGCAGCTTGTTCTCACGTTCCCGTAATGATTTTCAGGATTCTAGCTTTAACAGTGTCTGACACCTTCCAGAATTCCAAGAGTAGGCTAGCTGACATCTGTTGTAGAGTGCGACACAATGGAGCAGAAGGCATGGCACAGCAGATGACTTGTGCTGAGAAGTTCCATCGTGTCGGCCTCCTGAGAGACCATCTGTGGTCTGACTGTTCCTAAAGAAGGGGTTGAGAGGAGGCAGCAACTGACTTGAGTGAAAGTAGTAGTGCTCCAGGTAAAACCATTACTAAGAAAATGTACAGTGTATATTATTACAAAGCACCTCAATCTATTGCAAAATCTCTTTGGCATTTCATGTGACTAAATTCAGAGATGGACCAGTACAGTGGGGAGCTGTAGTGAAGGCTCCTCTCTGGCAGATGCTACTGCATTGCAAAGCAGTCCCCGTGTGGGAAAAGGTCACAGCTTACCCGGATGCTGCTCAGAGGATATCTTTCATCTTAATTGGGAGTCAGGCTCAATGGTGAAGAGCAGATTTTGACACAAGAAGACTCTGAAATGCCCTCAAACTGTGCTCCTCAGTTACGTCTTCTGTAAACTGAGCTTAGTCATCCATGTCTCAAAAGGTGGCTGAGGGGACTTAATGAGGGAATCCATGCCCTTAGCCAACATGCCTGGCTGATTATGAATTTTTAATTAGCAGTTTTCACTGCTGTCATCATTGCTGATTGTTATTAGCAAAGAAGGCTTGTGTTCGTCGTCTGGCGCCTGAGAGCTGCTCTGTTCTGCCCACAGCCTGGAGAGCATCCGTCAGTGTGGAGTGGCCCTCTGCATTGTGCTGGGATTCTCCATCCTGTCTGCATCCATCGGCAGCTCCGTGGTGAGGGACAGAGTGATTGGAGCCAAAAGGTTGCAGCACATAAGTGGCCTTGGCTACAGAATGTACTGGTTCACAAACTTCCTATATGACATGGTATGATTTGGGAATGAGATTCTGTGTGCTTCCACAATAGTGATCTAAATAGTGTGTGTGTATGGAGGGATGGAGGGGAGCGTGGGGCCCTGGCTGCCTTGGAGTGTCCACAAAAAGGGGTCATCTTACTGATAAGAGCATTTCAGATTAAGTTACCTTTTACTGATCACCATAGAATTGGTTCCTAATGGGAAGACTGACAAGCTTCAGGATGGAGAACTGGGAAATTCTAGAACTTCACAAAGATGCAAAGTTTCTTCCTGAGGAGATGAGGAAATAATCACCTTTACTATGCTTTTTTCAACGGGGTAGTAGGTGAGGTGATACAAATCACTAGAAATGATCTTTCATCTGCTTGCCTAACACCCGCTTCTGTGAGACCTGTGCCTTGTTGCCTAATAGATACGGCAGGTATTACTAGCATTTCTGGAATGCACTCAGTTTCCCAGTGGAAACCCTCCAGATCAGGATGCTTTGTCTAGGTGTTCCCTATTCTTCAGGACATTTATCTTAACTAAAAAAATGCATCTTATACGATAAGTTGTTCTTAGTGGTCAATATCTACTGTCATTGTTACCTGGTGGAGCTGTCTTTATTTTGTAGGAAAGTGATGTCCTTGCCCTCATACATATGATTCATTTTGTGATACAGAAAATCATATGTAAGTCAGTGGAAGGCTGGAGGGCTTCCATATACTGAGCACCTTCCACGCACCAGGTGCTATTCGAGTTGTACTACACCCTGCACAAAATTCCACATGTTAACATGTTGCTTTCCTGTAAGGTTTATTTCTTTGAGCTGGCTTAGGATTTAGCTAATTTATTTCCTTTTGATGGTGTAACTTGGATTTTTGTTTTGTTTTGTTTTGAAAGTACACTTTGTAGGGATCACACCTACGTTACCTAACTTTCAGGAGTTCATTTAATTTAATCAGAAGTTTCTCTGAACCTGCCTGGTGATAGATATCACCTGGGACATTTGGTAACAGTAAGGATTCCCAAGGGCCTATCCTTCAAGATTCTATTCAATAAGACTGGGGGGACTTGGAGGTCTGTGTTTTACTAGGTACTCAAGGTGATTTATGAATCTTAACCAAGATTGACAAATTCTGGGTCTTTAAATCCTTATATTTGCTGAGGGACACTTGAAGGCAGGTAAGTGGAAGTGACTTGTGCGAGATTTTACTTCTAGTTGGTACAGAGACGGCTTCTCAGTGCCAGCCTCTGTCTCCTGGTCCAGTTTTGTTCACAGCGCTACACACTGCTGCTGGCTACTTGACTCTTTTCCATCTGTCATTTAACAGTGGTGTCTAAGGGCCACAACTTTCCCAAAGAACAGGGAAGAAGGGTGTGGCAACAGAGAATCACAACACACAGGGGGCTATGCTTCTAGGACACCATGGGGCTTTCCAAGTCTCCAAAACCCCAGGCTCTTCCTTCCTTTCTGCATCCTTAGTTTATTATCTTTTTATGCCTCCCAGTCAGTCTGACTTTTCTTTACTCTGTGATGTTTGACCTTGGGGATTAAGGACAGAGAGGGTTCTTTGCTTCTTGTTTGGATGGTTTTCCATCTTCATCCAATCATTCTCTGCTTATTCTATTCAATCACTGATTTAATAAATATTTTTGAGGATCTGTTGTGGGTCAAGGTGTGTCCAAGGTTGCTATGGACTAAATGATTATGTCCCCCCAAATTTCATATGTTGATCATCCCAGTGTGATGGTATTTGGAGGTGGGATCTTGGAGAGATAATTAGGTTCTGAGGGTGGAGCCCTCCTGAATGGGATTAGTGCCCTTGTAAAAGAGGCCTCAGAGAGCTCTGTGTGAGAACACAGCGAGAAGTCACAGTCTGAACGAGGAAACTAGCCTTCACCAGACACTGAATCTGCCAACATCTTGATTCTGGTCTTTCCAGCCTCCAGAACTGTGAGTAATAAAGTTGTGTGGTTTATAAGCCACTTGGTCTATGTTATTCTATCACAGCCCCACAAACGGTGTTGGGCATAAAACCATGCATAAAGCAGAGAAGATTGCTCCCCTCAAAGAGATTCTCATGAGAGGAAGCAGAAAACAAGCAAGAAAACAAACAAATAAATAAATGCGCAAGATACAGTTGGCCCATGACTGGGTCTATTGATAGAATGAAAGAGAACGATAGGATGGAGAATGACTTCAAATGTGGAGTTCAAAGAAGACAGTGAAACTTAGGCTGAGATCTGTGAGGTAAGAAGGGGCCCTCCCCATGGATGACATGCAGGAAGAGCTCTGCAGCTTGAGAGTCTAAAAGAAGAAGGAGCCAGGTGTGTGACAGCCCCAAAGAAAGCCATGGCTCTTGTTGGCCTGTGGGGAGCACCTTAAGGTGAGGCTGGATAGCGAGGTAGTGTGAGGAGTCTGTCCTTGGTTCTACGTGTGTGGGAGGAGGCTGTGTTTCATGAGAGCTGATTGGATTCCTTGACCCTCCTCAAAGGAGATGGGTATGCGTGACAGTAGTAGTCTCCTCAGGCTGTGATAACAAAATACCACAGGCTGGGTGCCTTCACCAGGGAAACTTGATTCTCTTGTTTTCCTGGAGGCTGGAAGTCTGAGATCAAGGTGTTGGCAGGGTTGGTTCCTTCTGAGGCTTCTCTCCTTGGCTTGTAGACAGCCATCCTCTCCCTGTGTCCTCACGTGGTCAGCCCTCTGTGAGTGACTGCATCCTGATCTCTTCTAGGGACACCAGTGATGTTGGATGAGGGCTCACCCAATTGACTTCATTTTACCTTAATCTCTTGTTTAAAGCCCTGTCTCCAAATACAGTCACATCTTGAAATACTGGGGGTTCAATGTATGAATTTTGGGGGGATACATCTCAGGTTATAACAAGTGACTTTCCAGGACTAATTCCATGGCTAGGGAACCCCTAATGTGCAAAATAGGAAATATATTTGTGAAGTTGAAAGGAAACTTCAGGATAAGTAGATGATAATAAATATGACCATCTGATGTAACAGCTCTCCCTTATTTCTTTTTATTTTCTCAGCTCTTTTACTTGGTTTCCATCTGCCTGTGTGTTGCTGTTATTGTCGCCTTCCAGTTAACAGCTTTTACTTTCCGCGAGAACTTGGCAGCCACGGCCCTCCTGCTGTCACTTTTCGGGTATGTGATGAGAAACGCTGCTGCAGAATTACGGTTTGTTTTCTGAAAAAGAAAACCCTCAGGATGGCTTTGAACCTGCTGTCGACTTCATGATTTCCTCTCTTTTGAAGCAATTATGTTGCTTCTGCAAGGGACACGGAGCAAACAAGCCTGAGTAGGATGATGAATGCCCTGTGGAGGAAGGAAGGGCTGACCTGGTCATGATGAAGACAGCTCTGCCCTGTCTCAGACAGACCCTCAAGCTGTTTGACAAACTTGTGCAGCTGGAAATGGATTCTCTATTATTCTCACTTTGACATTAATCAGGGGCTCAAATACATAATCCAGTTAGCTGGGAGACTGCATTTGTGGAGGTTCTCTCAGCAAGCTGTCCGGCATCTTTTTCTCCTCTCCTATAATATTAGTAGTTTGAAAATGTTTTGTCTAATTTCTATCACTTTTTTTCTCAGATGAAAAAATAGCAAATGGAGAAAAGTCATTTTATGAATTTCTGATTTATGCATACTAGTCAGGATCATTGCTAGTGGCCTCAACATTATATCTACCTGGTATCAGGATATATATGTCTTCTTATGTGTCATGCATGTATGCTTATATACAGGCTAACTACATAAGAAATACTTAGTAGGGAAAATAATTGTCATACTAATTTATTATAATTCAAGGCTATTTTAAAAGATAAAACAACTTGCTTTTATTTAAGAGGATTGGAAATAAAATGATTTTTACAGTTTGTATTTATGTAAGTGGCCTATAATTATTCAAAATGTCTAATTAGAGACAGAGTTTTACTTAAACAAATATATACTATTACTAGATGAATGTGTAGGTGGATGGGTGGATGGATAGAAGTATGTAGATAAGAGAGAGAGAGAAAGAGAGATAGAGGGAGAAAGATTAAGGGAGAGAGGGAAAGAGATTAAGAGAGAGAGGGAGAGAGAGATTGAGAGAGACAAGACAGACAGACAAACTTTTGGGGGAACATTGATATTACTACTCAGTAACCCCAATTCTGTGGCTTTGGTAATACTAATTATTCTGTCTAATGCTCAGTTTTTTCTCTATAAAACTTCATATCTTTTGCTATAAAGATTAAATTAAATAGTTTATGCAAATATCATGGACAATGACTGGTACAAAGTACTCATTAAATTAATTTTAGCCATTATTGTTACTCTTTAGAATTATTTTACTCTTTAGAAGATGTAATAGCTATAAAGCATTCTTATAGTAGACATATGTTTATTATATTTAACTAGAAATTTACAGACTTGTGTATAAAGATCTATATGTGTGTGTACCCAGCTCTGAGAACACAGTTTGATTTCAGTTTATTGATCCAATTGAATGGATAGTGTTGTCATGTCTCCCTCTATTTCGAGTAAAATAAACTTTGCTGTAAAATTATTTTGAATTTTAGGAGAGTATATCTCAAAACTGAGTTAAAACTTAGATGAAATGGTTAGAAAGCCTTAAAACATGCTTTTAGAATTTTTTATTAATGTTGTTTTGATTTTGAAACCCTTTAAGAATTTGAATTTGAATACCTTCATTTACAAAAAAAAGAATTTGAATTAAACTAAGAATTCTCTTCACATACATAATTACCACATTTTTCAAAGAATTTCTGGAGATTCACAGGTCTATTGAAGCACAATCGTAGGCAATAGGGGTTACACACTTCTGATTAAGAACTCTTAGGTTGCAGGGACTGGAAAGATTTCAAAGATAACTCAGACTGTGTTTGTGGTCCCAGCTAATTCCAGGGAAGAAGAGCCCCCAAGGGAAGTCAATCAGGGTCATCGGGTGACATCCATGGGGATGCAGATTTAGAAGGTAGCTCTTTCTTCATGGAGCACAGCCAGTGGAACGGGTGATCCCCCACTGCAACAGGAGGGGCAGTGAGAGACCTGGTCTGGGGAACCACTGTCTCCTGTGTGCCTGGCAATCTCTGGGTGTGGATAGCAGAATTGGTTCACACCTGTTGTCCCTCTAAGGATCTGTGGGTACAGGGAGCCCAAGGACAAACTTGGGAAAACTGAATCCCGAGCTGAAACCTAAGAGCAAGTCCAGGCATTAATGGCTGCTTAAAGGCAGGAATCTGAAAATCTACTCATCTGACAAAGGGCTAATATCCAGAACCTACAAAGAACTCAAACAAATTTACAAGAAAAAAACAACCCCATCAAAAGTGGGCAAAGGATATGAACAGACACTTCTCAAAAGAAGACATGCATACAGCCAACAGACACATGAAAAAATGCTCATCATCACTGGATATCAGAGAAATACAAATCAAAACCACAATGAGATACCATCTCACACTGTCTGGGTGAGGGGGAAAAGGACAAGATGGAGGAAGGTGAACAGAAAAGACGCAGCCCCTACTACTTCCGGGTTCTTCATCATCCAACTTACCCGCACGTGGGAAAATGCAGCCCGCGCCTGGGAAAAAAGCAGACCAACTGAGCAGGCACGACGTGACGTCAATTTGAGGAAACCGAAACTTACCCGTCCATGCCTAGGGAGACACCCCTGGCACGCCCTTGTCCCACCCACTGCCCTCCCATTTCCAAGCCCAGAACATAAAAGTCGCCATGCCAGCAGGCGCCCTGGCGAACTTCCCTGGCCCCATTGCTTGTGGACCAGGGAACCTCCCCCCAGAGCCGGCGCGACTTACTTCCCCTTGGGCCCCCCACTTAGAGGCGACCGGTGCAACCTTCGGCCCAAGAGCCTGACCTGCTTGGTCAATAAAGCTTCTTCCTTTCCTACCACTTGCCCTCCAGCCGCCCCTAACTCTTTCCTTGGGCCAAGGGAATTAGACAAATCACACACCCCCGGGGGGTTAGAATGGGCAATCATTAAAAAGTCCAGGAAAACAACAAGGCTGCTGGAGAGCGATATCGGAGAAATAGGGAACACTTTTACACTGTTGGGGGGTGCGGATTGTAACTAGTTTCAACCATTGGTGCGAAAACAGTATAGCGTATTCCTCAAGGATCTAGAACTGGAAATACCACATAACCCAGCCATCCCATTTAATGGTATATTACCCAAAGATTTATAAATCATGCCCTGCCTATAAAGACACATGCACACGTATAGCTTCCATTGCTGCACTATTCACAACAGCAAAGACTTGGAGCTCAACCCAAATGTCCATCCAGTGGACAGACTGGATTAAGAAAATGTGGCACATTATACACCATGCCGAATACTATTCAGCCATCAAAAAATGATGAGTTTGTGTCCCTTTGCCAGGGACATGGATGCCAGGCTGGAAACCATCATTCTCCAGCAACTATCGCAAGACAGAAAACCAAACACCACATGTTCTCACTCACAGGTGGGAACTGAGCAATGAGATCACTTGGACTTGGGAGGAGGGAAGGAGCAGAACATCACACACCGCCGACCTATGGAGGGGGGAAAGGGGGAGGGATGCATTGGGAGCTATACCTCGATGTAAATGACGGAGTTGATGGGGGCTGACCAGTTGATGGGTGCGGCACAATCAACATGGAAAGTATACCTATGCAACAAACCTACACGTTATGCACATGTACCCTAGAACTTAAAGTATAATAAAAAAACAAAACAAAACAAAACAAAGAATAAGGGATAGTATACATGAATTGATTCTTTTAAGAGATAACAAGACAAATATGCCCAATAGCAGTTTTATTGTTTTTCTTCTTTCTGTCAAGGACAGTTTGTTATTTAAAATACAAAAGGGAGAGTCAGGGATAATTAGCATCCAAAAGAGGGAAGTAACACCTGAAATGAATGAAAGAAAATAGAGCCTAGCTTACATAAAAATTGAAACCTTAAGAACACATTTGATGTATATTTAGTGCCAAAAGATGAGATTACAGAATCCTGTTTGGTGTCTTGGGAAATTCACAGAGCATGGGGAAATGGTTGATTTTCAAAAGGGGAATTTTCTTCCCCCATAAATTCCATGATGTTGTGAACAGTAGGTCAATCTCTAGCAAGTTTTAAAATCATTAAAATGATATATTTTAATAAAAGCCTGGAGATTGTTGAAATTCACTGTAATTTTCACACAAAAAAATTATGCTCTCTAAGCCAATTTCATTTTTTTCTTATAAGAAAGGAGACTGGAGCTGTGAATACGTTAATTTGAGCCAAGCATTTGAAAGATAACTAATGAAAATGTAGTAAAAAAGTGATGGAATCATAGCCAGTTGGAAACCACACTGGAAGACTCTTCATTCATCTAGCAATAGGAACTCTCGCGTGACTTCATTTAGGACTATGTCTCTGATTCTTTGTTTTTCTTAAATAATGCTTTGATCCACTTGTCAACTATTTAAATGACAAAACCCAGCATGGAAACCTGATGTAGTAAGTAACAAAGTACAGATGCTGAACCATCTCAAAGGAAGTAGAGCCTAGTGTTGAGCTGGTAATTAGTCCCTCAAGTGCAGATTGGGTATGCAGGCTCCACAGCAAGACAGGGAGGCTGCTGCACCCTTAGATTGTATTGCTGAATGTGGAGATGCTGATCAAAGCAGATGATAATCTTGCTGTGTGTTGTGCCAGGCCAACCACATCATGTTCTCTGTGAGGTGGCCTTACCTAAACTCCCCTAAGTCCCAAAATGCAAAATTTAACAGAGAGAGCTGGTTGAATATCGTGTTGTTGTTAGAGGAGCAGAGAAAGACCCAGTCTTTTGTAGTGAAGGTTTAAGCGGAATAACATGGCTATCCTCAGCTATTTAAAGGACTGTCACATGGAAAAGAAAAGCAATTTGTCACATGTTGTTCCAGAATGTAGAGTTAGAATCGGTAGTTATAAGTTGGAGAGAGTTTTCATTCACTCTTAGAATGAATGTTATGGCAGTTACAGCTGCCCCAAAATTTGGCTGACAAACTTCTACTACCGCTTATGTTTCCGTTGCAAAATTACTTGCAATTCTATGATTTCATTTGATTCTCAAAACAGTCGCATGACGGAGTGTAGCACTTGATTTTTGTCTCAGAAGGGACAATAAAGGAAAGAGAGGAGGTGTGTGGCGTGGGTGGATATGTGTTGGGTTTTGAATTCTCTCTGTGGTAGTGTATTTCAGACAGAGGTGTTGATAATGTACAGCCCTAAGAAGTCATGACTTAACTCTCTGGTAATTATTTTGATTTAATTAGTTGATTATCTTATGCAGCAACTGCTTTAGAACAGCTCTTGCCTCCATGTTGTGCTTTGAAAGAATTATCTTCATGCCCACATTTTGAAGCAGATTGCTATTGAGTGTCTAAAACACTATATGATTTTATATATCATATTATATATATATCTAATGAACTATGAGAATGTATCTTTTAACCCAGGAAAGCATTCTAATATCATAGATATCATATGAAAGGGAGTGTATACTAGACTAAGAGTTAACTTGAAGGCCTGGCATGTCTTGTATCATTTTGAAGTCTCATACTTTTCAGAACTTGTTAACATATTAAGAAAATCTCAGACATTTTGCAGGCACTGAAATGTTTCAGGTTAAGCCAATTATTCACCGTAAGAAAACAGTGATACATTTACCTTGAGTGAGCAGAGAACTTGTTGGAGCTCCAGATACATGAGAATCTTTCGGGAAAGTTGTGATTCAAAATCAGTGACTTCTCTGCTGATATTAGAAACCATCATTCGAAGTGTGTTTCCTTTATTGGGTGCAGTGGTATTATTTCAGGAAGGAGCTGAGGGAAGTTGCCATGAGTGAAACCTGGCTCTAGAATGGAGGAGACAGAATGAAGAAAATGAGATGTTTTCCTTTTAGGGACGTTTGGGTGGTATCTTAGATCCTGATGTCATCTGACACATGTGGGGACTGCTTCTAGGGTCCAATATTTAGCAATGCTTCTTACTCCCCAGTTTTGGGGCCACATGGAAATGAACCCCAGGTTCAGCTTCACCTACTTATCACCTGCAAAGCTCGATCAAGTGTCTGAACTCTTGAAATCCCCATTACTTTGCCTGTGAGATGACGGTTACAGTGCTGTCTCCTGGGTTGCTGGGGGCAAAAGGAAGAACAGGGCACACTGAGGAGTTACAGATGGTGCCTCTGTGCAATGGATGCTGGAAGAAGGCTTTCAGTTTCTATTTTTAGGCCTTATTTTTTTATGTAGCTCTGCAGCTTTTTATATTCTTGATATCTTTTAATTCTCAATATAACAACTAAGTGTTATTCCTGCCTTCCTGATGAGAAGCAGAGCAAAGAAGCTCCTTTTGGGGAAGAAAAGTTGGAGAAGTCAGCTGACTTTCTCCAGGCCACAGAGCCAACGAGTTCAGGCCCATGTACAACCCGTGTGTTGTGACCCCATCCTGTGTTCTTTCTATTGCATTGCAGAGTCCTCTGAAGCCCCAGGAAGAGTGTGTTGTTTTTGGAAAATGCTATGGAATGTATTTATGTAAAGTTCATTTCTGTTCACCAAGTGAGGAAAAATTGCTGGGCCAATAAAATTGCATCTATAATTCAGTCTTATGGCTGTCCACTTATCTGCATTTTTGTTTTCAGAGAATTCAGTTACCCACAGTCAGCTGTGGTCTCAAGATATTAAATGGAAAATTCCAGAAATAAACAATTAATCGGTTTTAAAGGGCACAATGTTCTGAGTAGCATGATGAAATCTTGTACTCTCTTGCTCTGTCCTGGCAGGGACATGAATTTCCCCTTTGTCCAGCACATCCTCACTTCAGATCTGGGAGTCAGTGAGTTACCAAATTGATTGTCACAGCCTGGCAGTGCTTGTGTTCAGGAGACCCTTGTTTTACTAGATGGCCCCAAAGTGCTAGAGTAGGCATGCTGGCATATTACTGTAATTGTTCTATTTTATATTAGTCATTGTTCTTACTCTCTCACTGTGCCTAATTTATAAATCAAACCTTATCATAGGTTGCATGTATGGGGAAAAACATAGTGTATATAGGGTTCAGTAATATCTGCATTTTCAGGGATTCACCCCAAGGTCTTAAAATGTATCTGGCATAGATAAGAGAAAACTACTATAAATATTATGGTAAAACAAACATGACTTTTCACTTTACTTTTCAGATATGCAACTCTTCCGTGGATGTACCTGATGTCCAGAATCTTCTCCAGTTCAGACGTGGCTTTCATTTCCTATGTCTCACTGAACTTCATCTTTGGCCTTTGTACCATGCTCATAACCGTCATGCCCCGGTTGCTAGCCATCATCTCCAAAGCTAAGGTCAGTAGCTTTGTAGCATCACCTCTACACTTCTGCACCTCTAGTGCAAAGACGGTGTTAACTCACGTCTCTTATTGCTTTTCCAACTGGAATTCAATGGAAATGCATTGGTATCCACTGTCTTTAAACTCCAGAAAGATAAATTGATTCTAATTAACAAAAAACATGTTGCCATTATAAAAGGGCTTAGCAACAATTGGTTAAAAGATGTGCTGTTTCAGCCACTCCATTCTTGAGGGTAGAGTCGTGAAGATGTTCACTGCCACATCCCCAGCATTTTCATCAGACTATTTGTTGATGAATTACTGATGAATGGTGGAACAGTGAGTCATTGAAACATGCCCTCTCAATGTTCACTACTGTTAGGGTCAGACTCTACAAGGTAGGATGGGGCATACCACAGCTGATCATGCTCTCAGGGCACAGCATGTCTGAATGATGATCTGGGGGATTCTGCCCTCTTCTCTGTGATTTCTGGAACAAATTTAATTTTGCTATTTTCCAAGTGTGGCAGCCAAGGGCTTTCCTGAGCATAAGGCCCATGGTCAGGAAGAATTTCTCCTTGCGAGATCAGCGCCACTCTCCAATAGGCCGTTCCAATTGGCAAGTCATTTCTTAAATGTCATCTCCAGCAGGTGTCTAGGTCAAGCTGAACCCATTCGTCCTGCCACATTCCTTTCACTCCTGTCTCCTCCCTTAGTGAGGCCTACCAGGGTCTTTGCCTCTGCTTTAATACATCTTTCAGCCCCTCAGCATCCCCAGTGCTACCTGGAGGTAAGGACTTCAGATTTTGCACTTTCCTCTGCCCCGCTTATTGCAATCCTTTTCATTCTGTTTTCTTTTCTCAGCTCTGGCCACACTGTTCTCTCCTGATTCCCTGCTGTTTATATGGAGTCTGATTCATCAGTAGTTCCCAAATGTTTGGCCAATTCAGAGGCTGAGAAAATGACCTGGAAAAGCTTCTGAGCTCCTAGTTTTGAAGCATGTGCTGCAGTTCTCATTTAAAATCAAACAGGGGCTGATGCCCGTTTAATTGGGATGAGTCTACTTCCTCATGGCTGGACTTTCAGAGACTTAGTAGATTTGCCAATGATAGCTAACATTAGTTTTTATTATTGTGCTTCCTATTTCGATAGAAGCAGTGAACTCTGTAAACATCAATTATGCATTCAGTGAAGGTAGTAGTCTATTTTGGTGATTTTTTTACAGATTTATTATTGACTCTGATTTATATTAATATGTCTATACTTTAAAGAGAAAACTTGCAGAACAATTAATTGGCTTTAGCTTGAGAAGAAAATTGAAATCAGTAGAGATAGTGTACAATTTTCCTCCTCCCTCATTGGATCTCTAACATGACATGAATCATGAGGATGTCAACCATGAACCATGGTGAAACTGAAAAGAGACTCACAGTAGATAATCCTAGTGCTGAGGAACTTGTAAGCAGAGAGCTGCCCTGGGGAGTGGAGTCACAGAAGTAAGATTTAGCTCCAAAAGAAAAAGGAAAGAGAATTGTCCATATCCAAAGAGGAAGCGGACCAGGAACATTTCCACTTATGAGGTTCTACCTGTGTGGCAAGTGGAAAGGCATTGTTACCTTTATTTATAAACCGCATTGCTTATTTGTTAAAAAAAAATCAACAGCAATGAGGTGTTTGCTGAAAATGGATGTACATCAATTGGTAACAAATAATAAAAAGCAGCTTATTGCTTTTGTTTGGGTCTTTCTTTTCCTTTGCTCTTTATTTTGATATTATTTGCTTAGGAAGCAACATTATTCAAATGTTTATTTCAAATAATATCAAATTTTCATTTGTAGGTTATAGAGCTTTGTGGCATTAATTCTTATAGAATGAATGAAAGAAACCAAAGAAGGTGACTGGATTCTCAGATCAGTCTTTTGTTTAAAAAAAAATAAAAATATTTTAAGTTCTGGGGTACATGTGCAGCATGTGCAGTTTTATTACATAGATAAACGTGTGTCATGGTGGTTTGCTGCACCTATCAACCCATCACCTAGGTATTAAGCCCAGCATGCATTAGATATTTTTCGTAATGCTCTCTGTTTCCCACCCCATCCCCCAACAGGCTCCAATGTGTGTTGTTCCCGTCCTTGTGTTCATGCGTTCTCATTGTTCAGCCACCACTTATAAGTGGGAATATGCAGTGTTTGGTTTTCTGTTCCTGCATTAGTTTTCTGAGAATAATGGCTTCTAGCTCCATCCATGTCCCTGCAAAGGACATGATCTCCTTTGTTTTTATGGCTGCATAATATTCTACAGTGTATCCATCTATCCAGTCTATCATTGATGGGCATTTGGGTTGATTCCATGTTTTTGCTATTGTGAATAGTGCTGCAGTGAACATATGCCTGCATGTATCTTTGGAATAGAATGATTTATATTCCTTTGGGTTTATACCCAGTAATGGGATTGCTGGGTCAAATTGTATTTCTGGTTCTAGATCTTTGAGGAATTGCCACCGCATCTTCCACACAGGTCAACAATAAGTCTTAATATCTAGTGTAACCAGTATTTAACCATTGTGTTTACAAACTATAGTGTTAATGAAATCATTTTCATTGTTACCAAATCACAGTTTATATGATGACACATTTTAAGTTCAAACACAAGATCTGGAACATATCTCTTTCCCACTGGTGAGGCTTCCTGTTGGAGTGAGGGGGATGTAGGGGGACCAAACACTCGTGTTTCCTAATTTATTTCTTTGTATAATTATCATTTTCAAAATTTTCACATAATCCTAAATCGAACACTTATGGATGGTTATTCTGTGAGTTTGTGCAGCTGCATCCCCCTTATATGTATGGATTATTTGTTAACACAGTGTTCATATATTGCTAACACTTTTGTTCATACTTGTGTAGAGATCACTGTGATTTCCTTAAAAATAGATGTAAAAATCATCACTGTTCTCAAGCAAGGAAAACCTTGAAAGGTAAATACCAGTAGATCTAATATCTCAAGAAGGATCTGCTTTGTTTTGATGGCTGAGAATATCAATGAGTAGTTGGTATAGGGAAGACTTGGAACACAGAGCTAACCAAGGAGAAAAAGAAGTTATTGGTATATGTTATGAAAAAGGGAATAGCTTTTAATTGGATTTTTTCTTTTTTTAACTGTACAGAATTTACAGAATGTCTATGATGTCCTCAAGTGGGTCTTTACTATTTTTCCTCAATTCTGCCTTGGTCAAGGACTAATAGAACTCTGCTATAATCAGATCAAATATGACCTGACCCACAGCTTCGGCATTGATTCCTATGTGAGTCCCTTTAAGATGGACTTTCTGGGCTGGATCTTCGTGGAACTGGCCACGCAGGGCACAATACTTCTCCTCTTGAGAGTTCTGCTACACTGGGACCTTCTGCAATGGCCAAGGTGGGTTCCTAAGGGCTCATTCTCAAGCTGCACTTACTCCTACAAAAAGAGAGGAAGAGAAAAATTCATCCTGGAGGTTGTAAAATAGAAACTGTATCTGATCAGCATTATACATAGTTCTAATGCGTTAAGATTTTATTATTTTTTAAATGTTGATTGGTGTGAGTTACTGACACCAGGAAAGAAAATTTCAAAAGATCAGGGACCAAGCTGTGAGATAATGTTTCCAATTATTTGTCTCAGTGTATTTTCACTTTGAAATGGCTGAATTTCTCTGTTACGTTGAAGCAGCTAAGGTAAATATGGTTGATACCGCAACGATTATTTTTACGACTAAATGCCAAGAACTCTGGGAGCAGGAAGATAGGAAAATTCAGTACGGATGTCTGTATGTCCTTTGCTGGATCTTGTTGTTTATGCTGCTGTGTTCTCATCTTTGTCAGGTGAGATCGAAAGTCAGTAGCACGGGGCATATGTAGACATGTAGATGTATAATGTGGTTTATACGCATGCATGCACACACATGCACACACATGCATTCCTACTACTATAAATAGAATTTAATGTGGCCTTGCAAGAATATCTGAAATATTGTCAGATAAAACATTTGAACTACATAAGGAAGCAATGTGCTTTCCTGTGGAGGGTCCACAATGGTATGGCTTCCCCTCCTTACCCAAGTGGTCTGAATTCATTGGCCTGCTCTTTCCAAGAGCTATGTATTTCCTTCTGACCTCTACTTGAGGGAGGGATCCTTTTTGGAGAAATTACCAATTAAGACCATGTCACTAGAAATCTATTAAGGATTGTAAAGACACATGATTAATGATTTATGGTGATCCCCTCATAGAATTATTTTTCCTTTCAGCCATTTCCTGACATATTTTGTTACATAACCCCTTTTAATAAAGGAAAGTAGGCACAATTTTGAATATAAATCCCAATGTGCTTTTGAATTGGCCACGTCACCCTGGAGTCTGCAGATTTCCAATAGCTGAGTGAACCTGGAGTAAAATGCGGAGTGCCTTTTAAACATAATTTGTTCTCTGATGTCCCTTACTAGTTTAGTGTATTTTAAAACCTATAATGTAGGATCCCCTTGGCAGATTTCAGGGTACTCCATTTTCCTATAGTATCAAAAGATTTTTCTTTAAAGAAAAAAATCTGTATTACCTTTACTTTCTAGAGTTGTAAGTATAAGTTGAATTGTATTTTAGAATAATGTCCTTGTTATCCACAGTGAAGAGTCAATATTTTTCTCTACATGAAGGTTACAGAGCATAGAAATTTAAGTGAATTTAGACATTAGTTGCTTACTACCATTTTATGGATAACTGTCATAATGACTGCATGACCCAGTCAATTTACTTTTAAAACCCAGATCTAACTAAACCACTAATCATTGTTTAAAAAGTAAAGCCCAAGGTTCTTAGCAAGCCCCCCACCCCCCTGTCAAGTGTGGTGCCTTCTGCTCAGTGAAGGTGTCTGTGATCCCCCTTCCATCCCCACAGGGATATTTGTTGCCCTGACTCTGGGGCTGGGCTGATGCCTTCTCAGTGTTTCTGTTACGCTCTCTTTCTCTATTAGGGTACATCTATGTTGCTTTATAGTATTGATATACGACTCATAATTGAATCTTGGAAGAAAATAGAAAGACCCTGCCCTGTGCAACTGGGAATGGATAGATCCTGCCTTCCCAGCCTGAGCAGGGCCCCTGTCACCTGCACCCACTGCTGGACGTGAGTGCTGAGATCCCACTTTCTTGCTGTCCTTCCCTAACCTGCGCTGGCTCCTGTCCAGCTGTCCCACTGTCCTGCTGCTGGCCTTGGGTTGTTTGCCAGGAATTCAGGTTTCCATTAGGACCTGGACCCTAGTTCCTGCCTTTTCTGTCTCCTGCCTGGAGCTGCACTTTTGCTTTCTATACCTTAGGTGCTGGCTGGGTTGGAACAGCCACACAGTTCAGATGTGAGATATGCTGCATATCTGGAAAATCCTGCTATACTTAGGTCCCATCTGAATTCTTCCTATTTAATATAGAGATCATTGGTTAGTCATTTTCAGTTAGAGGATACCTAAGTGGCACATTTCTGGGCATAGTTGGATTCCTGTATTAGGACACTGGATTGTTGTGAGTGGGTGGATCAGAAGTAACCTCAGTCAATTGTCTCCACCAGCCAGAATGCCTTGAGGAGATGTAAATGAATGTGCACACCTGGGCCCCTTCCTGGAACTCTGCAATGAGAAGCTCTGGGGATGAGACCCAGGAGCTGTTCATAAAGCTTCCTCGGTAATCCTCCTGAGGAGAGGATGAGCAAGCTGATGTGGGTTGCTGTGAGTACTGCTCTTCCAGGCAGGAGGGAACACAGGTGGCACAGCTTCCTGTTGGAGTGTGAAGACCTTTGGAAGTCCAGGACAGGGGGAAAGGTCACTAAACACACCTTCATCTGGGGAAGGGAAATAACATTCAAGCAGAAAAGTGTAAAATTCAATGAATTTTCACAAATTGAACAGACTCATGTAACCCCCTCTCACTAATAAACTGAATACTACCAACACTTCAGATGGTCTGTCGTAAACTTCTCCATCAATAGCTGCACCCTAGGTAACTGTAATCCTTATTTTATTTTATTGATTCATTTTCATGCCTTTGAACATTATATAAATGAGGTCATATAAGATAGAATTCTGAGTGTCTAGCTATTTTTCTCATCATCTATGTTCTGTGTAGAATAAATTATATATTTGTCAAATGGTGATTTCATGTGTGGAAAAATAATAAAGAAAAGTTGCCAGGAATACTGGGAGCTTGCCATGGATATTGGATTTTATTTTTGATACCTTTTTTATTCTGTAATAGTTTAATAATCAGAAGAAGTTGTAAAATTATTATCGAACATTGCTAATGTACCTTACACCTAGCTTCTCCCAATGATAATATAATGATATACTACATGGCAATTTACACTGTCAAAGCTAGGTAATTGATTTTGGTTATGATACTAACTCAGTGATTATCATTAAAATATAATCATTAAATATATTTTAAATGATTAATATTTTAAATATATTTTAATAATTAAAATGTTGGCATATTATAGTTTGCAGGGGAAATTGAAATTTATTTGAAAGTCAAATGTGTCAGATTGGAAATTATAAAGATTAAAAAGTGAGCAGCTCAGATTTAGAGAAAATAAGAGTTGAAAATGAAGTTTGCATTACTCTGATAGATACTTATTGAATACTTATTGCAAACTATTGTGCAAGTGCTGGTTATATAATCGTTTTATATGATTCAACATATACTATGAACTTACAATGTTTGAGTACTTTATATGCAGTCTACTTTATTAAATGGCTCTTTCAGTAAAAGTGCTTATTAGGTAAATGCCGTATAATAATTTTGTGATAAGCTATTTTAACATTTAGTGTAAAAGTCTGGCATGACTTTATTATTCATAAAATTAAAAACTAGCTGTAGTTTTGTGTCAATCCATTTCAGTATCTTTTAGGAACATGTATATTTCATTTATGTTAGACAATAAAAATGGATTCTTGCCTGATAATCAGGATGGCAGAACTGGGGTGCTCTGGACAAAGCTGATTGTGCAGAAGTCCAAAGGCAGTATCTTCCATTATTTACAAATCTCTGACCCTTTTCCCTCTTCTAGACTATTCCGGTATCATTTGCCAGGTGTGAATTCACTCTGATTTCATCTTCCCAGGGGTCAATCTACTCTCCAAGGCACAGTCAAAACTTCTAAGGATATAGATGTTGAAAAAGAGGAAATGAGGGTGTTTGAAGGAAGGACCAGTGGAGACATTCTTGTGTTATACGACCTTAGTAAACACTATCGACGCTCTTTCCAGAAGATTATCGCTGTGCAAGATATTAGTTTGGGCATACCAAAAGGAGAGGTAATGAAGCTTCTATTTTTAGTCTTATTCTGTTGTGAACCTGTGCAACTCTAATTGCTGATCTGTTTGTGTTATTCTCAGAATATTTGAAATCAGAGCCAAAAATAGCCTTCAAATTTTGGAAATTCCTACAAAATCAGTAGGAGCAGAACCAAAAGAAGGTCTGTTGACTATTTCATAGTTAAAAACTTGGCTGATTGATGGGATTTATTTCGTTCTATAATTTTAAAAATGTCATGTGATTGCATAGTTTTAATTATGACTTGGGCTCTAGGATAACTTTTGCTGAGGAAATTTTCTTTTAATCTAATTAAGGACCACTTTTATCTCTTACTGGGACATCAATACTCTAAGTGTCCAATTAAGCCAATCTGGCAAAATGCTACTCTGAAAAGGTAAAGAACACTCACCCACCATAGCAATAGCTCAGGAAGTTTTTTTCCACAGGTAAGACATTAATTCTAGTTATAATGTTTAATCAGGACTGACAGAAGTCATATAAATTATTCCTGATTTGAGCTTAATGTGTAAAGGGAAATCAGTTCTGGAAGTGATTGCCTTCAATTAACTGTTAAAAATAAAAGAGCACCTTGCATTCATATTGTTCCCAGCTCCTGAGAAATTCAAAATAGGTTATATTGTTATCTGATTGGTATTTATGTTCTACTTGTGATCTGACAGTAGGTGTCTCAGATATGAGTATTCTGAGGTAAAGAGAAGCCAAGAAACCAATCTGAAGTAATGCAGGCATATTCTTACTCTCTGAACTATGATTTCTGGTAGATCAGGACAAAATGTTAAGAAAGAATTTTTTTTTTTTTTTTTTTTTTAGTAGTTGTTAGCTTCTGCTCTAAGACTGGCTATGCAATCTTACCTATCTTATTGAACTATTTTTTTAACCCTTGCTTTAAAATTCATGATTATTTAGAGTTTTGCCAGTACCTTTCCATAGTAGTTTGAAGCAAAGGAGTGTGGGGGGGCCAAAGTTCACTGAAAATCAACCGACAAAAGGCAGATTAACAGGAAAAAGACCTATGAATTTATTTGATTATAGTTTTACGTGCTACAAGAGCAGCTCAGATTTAGAGAAAATAAGAGTTGAAATGAAGATCGAAAGATACAGGGAAACTGTCTATTTTTATGCTTAGGTTCAACCAAATGCAGACAGCCATGTAGAAATATGGCGGGACCAAAAGAGTATGACCCAGTTAATGCTCTTAGACTGAGAGAGGAAGCCCAGCAAGGCCTCTCTGTTTAGATGCTTTTTTTTTTTTTTGAGTTCCTTTCTAATAGTTTTATTTTTATTTTGTAAAATTTTATTTTAAGTTCTGGGATACATGTGCAGCACGTGCAGTTTTGTTACATAGTTATATACGTGTGCCATGGTGGTTTGTTGCATCTGTCAATCCATCACCTAGGTATGAAGCCCCACATGCATTAGCTGTTTATCCTGATGCTCTCCCTCTCTCCATCCTCCTGACAGGCCCTAGTGTGTGTTGTTCCCCTCCCTGTGCCCACGTGTTCTCACTGTTCAGCTTACACTTATAAGTGAGAACAGGTGGTGTTTGGTTTCCTGCTTCTTCCTTCTGGGTGTGGGGCAGGACCCTGTCTGGAATGCAGGTCTGTCTTATGACCTATAGTCAAACAAGGTAGGTCAGGTAACTTCTTTAGGGCTAATTTTTGCACTGAAAAATATGTAAGGGGGGAGAAGTTAGGGTAATATTTTTAGGTTTATGGCTGGCTTTGAGGAAAAGAGGTTCTAGTTTCTAAGACCGCCTCAGGGGAGAAAGAGTGGCCAGAGACAGCAGGGCAGGGAAGGTCAGAGAAAAACTTTTGATTCTGAGGCTGCCTTTGAGGCCTTCACTTTGGGGTATTATTTTCTGAGTCCCAACAGGGCTAAGAGAGAAACTTGTAAAACATTGATAAGAATGATGCTCCAGGTATCTTAAATGATCCAAGATGCCATTTAAAGTTGGATTTTATTCTCTTAAGCTCTTATAAACATTACAGTTTAATGACCTAGATGGAGAGTGCTATGCAAGAGTCTGTGGAAAATACAGAAATGACTAAGATACAGTCCTGTGTTGTTTAACAATGGGAATATAGTCTGAGAAAAATGTCATTGGGTGATTTCATTATATAATATACTTTCACAAACCTACATGGCATAGTCTATGATACACCTAGGCTGTATGGTATAGCCCATTCTTCCTACGCTACAAATCTATATAGCATGTGCTGAATACTGTAGGCAATTGTAACATAATGGCAAGTATCTGTGTATCTAAACATAGACAAGGTATAGTTAAAATATGGTATTGTCATCTTGTAAGATGACCATTGTATATGCAGTTCATCATTGCCTGAACTGTCATCGACTATATGTCCTTCTCCATCTAGAAATTAATAATCAATTAGGAAACAAAATATCATAAGCATATACTATGTTACATGGGAGCATGAGCATTGTCCCAAGGCGGGGACAATGATATAATAATATAATATTTTTTGGAAGCTACAGCATCATAATAATTATTATCCTCCCAATTTCATTTTTGTATATATTAAAGCATTTTCTAAAAATAACTGAAAGGTACTTGAGTGGTATTGTCTTCAGTGCTGTCAGTCCAGAGAGGGTGGCTGGGTAGGCAGGGAAGGAAAGGTGGGAGGACAGGGTACATGGGGAGAACTTTATTAAAAAGGTAGTTTATAGCTAAGCCTTAAAGCATTGGTAGAATTTGGATAGCTGATGGTGGTGTACCCTGGGACATGGACAGGGTAGGCCTGGAGGGAGACGGACTCACGTTGCAGGTGGTGGGAGAGATTCAGGGGAAGTGGGGAAAACACGGTAATTGAAGCAGGTGGCAACTCAGGGCAGTTGTGAAATCCAGAGGTCCAAAACAGGGTTATGTGATGGTTAGGTGGTGCTTGGTGGCAGAAAATCCAGAAGCAGTCACTTTCCAAGATTTGAGAAGCCAGGAAGCCAGTTTATATCCGTAGATCGCAGCTCCTAGCCATCAGAAAACAGTTGTCTTGGAAGGAGATTGACAGAACCAGAGAGACACAGTCACCAAGGTGGACTCTCAGGCACAGTATATGCTGAGGCACATAAAAGAGACAAAGTGTAGAAAAGACAGCAAGAAGGTCATTTTTCATGTTGGCTGTAAGATGAGATTGGATCAAGAACTGCATTGACCCTATGCTCAATGTCAAAATATAGAATTAATATCAAAATTAGCCTAGACTCTGAGTTAGGAGTGAATTTACAGGAATTTACAGCCTCTTCAATGGAAAAAGAAGGTACATAAGAAAGCTGTGAGCACTACACACACACACACACACACACACACACATGTACAGTGGAAGATGGAATCTTTTAAGAAAATACTTTAAAATATATAAAAATGAAATCGGAGTAATAATTATAATGATGCGACTTCCAAAGAATATTGTATTATCTCTGCATAATTTGGGATAGTTGGCATTTACTCTCATCCTCTTGAGTTTTCCACACATGAATTTATTGTCTGTAAATTACTGCTGAAATTCTTATACCACTCAAGTGCCATGATGATTTTGAGAGGACTTTGTAATCTATACAGTGTTTTATACAGTATTGTCATTTTAAAACTCCACAAATAACACAAACCAACAAAGTCAACCCAGAGTTGGCTAAAAGCAAGTGCTGTTTCTAATATAATTTTGATTTTATTTAACTTGTTCTATTTATTTAGCTTGTTTGATTGAGTGTGCTTTACTTAACTTTATTTCCTCTTAGTGCTTTGGACTTCTAGGGGTGAATGGAGCTGGGAAGAGCACAACTTTCAAAATGCTGAATGGTGAAGTTTCTCCAACTTCAGGACATGCTATCATCAGGACTCCCATGGGGTAAGATCCAGATTTCATCACGTTTGCTGCTTAAAGAGATAACAAGCCCAGAGAACCGCCAGCATTCCCTCAGTCCTGTGGAATAAAATTTGGAAACATCATTTTCCTCCAAATTTACCTTCCAATTTCTTTGAAGGGGGAAAAAGTTTCCAAATATGAATGAACTGAGCTCAGTACTTCCAGCTGGAGTAAAGAAAGGGTCAAGGAGGTCTTATTGCAGAGCAGCCAAAGGCAGACCTCCCTGGGACATATCAGAGTGGATTGGAAGTGCCCAGCTCCTCTCTGCACATGGAATTAAGGGGAGCAGGAAATGGCAAAGGAGTGGTTCTTCTTTATTATCCTCTGGATAAAGCTTCAAATGTGCCCATCAGCCTAAGCGGCCAGATGGTTTCCCTCTTTTTACCACCCAGACTTCCTCTTTCAGGTGATCATGACTCCTTCAGTGTGGGGCAGTGAACACATTAAAAACCAAGAAAGCCGCCTCTAGAGGAGTAGGCAAGATGTTTATTCCCCTTGCTCTAACATAAGTGAAGTCCCTGGGCACCCTGCACACTCAGAGGGCTGCCTGAGGCCAGATGACCCCTACAGGCTCTGTGGGTAACATGCACTCATGCACTCCTCTATGTCACTCTTACCTCAGTCCCGTTTCACAGGGATTCTTCACCTGCTTCTAAACTGTGTGCTTGGTTGGGAACATTCAGGGCATGGTGCCTTCATGCCCCTTTCTGCACCTATATGGTAGCATGTCTTCCCTTTTCCCCTGCTCTGATCAGGACTAATGTTAATGAGTTTTCTTTCTACTGCAAGAAGTTATCCCCTGCTCTAAACCTCTCTGTGCTCAATTTGCTCTTTGATTTGTGTGCTGTCAGGTTTACCCTAACAGCAAACTGGGCTCAATATCACAAACTAAAATCTTAGATCTTTAATTTCCCAGCCAGTTTCTGGCAATTCGTTCTCCACACACCGCTTCTGTGCTGTGCCTCCTTATGTGGATGTCTTCATATCCCATTCTGTTTTCAGTACTCTGTTACAAGGCCCCAGGCATCTATCTTTCTTTTTTCCCACTACAGCAAACTCATTGTAACTTGATGGGTAGTCACATTCACAGCTGTATTTATGAATTTAAACCCAGCACCCACCAGCCAACAGGTTGAGACCCGACCTCCAGCTTTCTGTTCAGTTTCTGACCCAGAGAGATATTTATTTTTAAGAGTAGTTAGATGTTCTCAACACTAGTTTTGCAGCAATGAATATGGCACATAAAAATCGATTAAGCACTGTTCTGTGGATGTAAAGAAAGAACTGTAAAGCGTTGTGTCTACAATTTCTCACTGGAATTTTAATTGACTTTATGTTGCATTTATAAATTAATTTGGAAAGAACTAACATTTAACATTTTTTTTTTACAATAACTTGCTAAAATAAATAGGATTCTTTTGTAAAAGTATTTTAATTAATCCTTACATTCTATTAGAAGAGAATGCTCTTATCAGTAATTAATGAAATATTTTTCTACACTTTATAGTAATGTCTCTTTTTTAAATTTTATTTTTTATTTCAATAGGTTTTTGGGGAACAGGTGATGCTTGGTTATATGAATAAGTTCATTAGTGGTGATTTCTGAGATTTTTGTGCACCCATCACCTAAGCAGTGTACACAATACCCAATGTGTAATTTTTTATCCCTCACTCCCCTACCAGCCTTTCTTCCAAAGTCCCCAAAATTAATTGCATCATACTTAAAATGCATTGTATCATTCTTTTGCCTTTGTGTGTTAATAGCTTAACTCACAATTATGAGTGAGAATATAAGAATGTTTGGTTTTTCATTCCTGAGTTACTTCACTTAGAATAATAGTCTCCAGTTCCATCCAGGTTGCTGTGAATGCCGTTGTTTAGTTCCTTTTTGTGGCTGAGTAGTATTTCATGGTGTATATATATGTATATATGCACATACATACATATATATCATATTTTCTTTATCCACTTGTTGATTGGTGGGCATTTGGGCTGATTTCATAGTTTTGCAATTGCAAATTATGCTGCTATAAACATGTGTGTGCAAATATCTTTTTCATATAATGACTTTTTTTCCTCTCAGTAGATACCTAGTAGTGGGATTGCTGGATCAAACAGTAGATCTACTTTTAGTACTTTAAGGAATCTCCACACCATTTTTTATAGTGGTTGTACTAGTTTACATTCCCACCAATAGTGTAAAAGTTTTTTTTACCACCCTTTTTACCACATCCATGCCAACATCTATTATTTTGATTTTTTGATTTTGGCCATTCTTGCAGGAGTGAAGTGGTACCACATTGTGTTTTGATTTGCATTTCCCTGATAGTTAGTGATGTTGCGCATTTTTCATATGCTTGTTAGTCATTTGTCTATCTTCTTTTGAGAATTGTCTATTCATGTCCTTAGCCTACTTTTTGATGATATTTGTTGTTTCTTTCCTGCTGATTTGTTTGAGTTCTTTGTATATTCTGGATCTTAGTCTTTTGTCAGATGTATAGATTGTGAAGATTTTCTCCTACTCTGTGGGTTGGCTGTTAACTCTGCTGATTGCTTATTCAGCTGTGCAGAAGCTTTTTAGTTTAATTAAGTCCCATCTGTTTATCTTTGTTTTTGTTGCATTTGGTTTTTGGTTCTTGATCATGAAGTCTTTGCCTAAGCCAATGTTTAGAAAGGTTTTTCTGATCATATATTCTATAATCATTATGGTTCCAGGTCTTAGATTTGAGTCTTTGATCCACCTTGAGTTGATTTTTGCATGAGGGGAGAGAGGAGGATCCAGTTTCATTCTTCAACATGTGGCTTGCTAATTATCTCTGCACCATTTGTTGAAAAGGGTGTCCTTTCCCCTTTATGTTTTGTTTGTTTGTTTGCTTTGTCAAAGATCAGTTGGCTGTGTTTGGCTTTATTTCTGGTTTATTGATTCTGTTTCATTCATGTTCCTATTTTTATACAAGCACCATTCTGTTTTGGTGTCTATGGCCTTATAGGATAGTTTGAAGTTAGGTAATGTGATGCCTCCAGGTTTGTTCTTTTTGCTTAGTAATTGCTTTGGCTATGTGGGTTTCTTTTTGGTTCCATATGAATTTTAGGATTTTTTTTCTAGTTATGTGAAGAATGATGGTGGTATTTTGATGGAATTCCATTGAAATTGTTGATTGCTTTTGACAATATGGTAATTTTCACAATATTGATTCTGCCCATCCATGAGCATGGGATGTGTTTTGATTTGTTTGTGTCATGTATGATTTTTTTCAGCAGTGTTTTTACTTTTCCTTGTAGAGGTCTTTCACCTCCGTGTTTAGGTATATTCCTTTTTTTTTTTTTTTTTTTTTTTTTTTTCTCTTTTTTAAAAAAAAATTTACGTTTTTTTTTTTTTTTCGGCAGTTTTTTTTTTTTTCCTTTTGGGGGTTTTTCCCCCCCGTTTTTAGGTATTTTCCTTTTTTTTTTTTTTTTTTTT
>NW_016804488.1:978592-983632 GCF_001698545.2 Rhinopithecus bieti
TTTTTTTTTTTTTTTTTTTTTTTTTGCAGCTATTATAAAAGGAATTGAGCTCTTGATTTGATTCTCCATTTGACTGCTCTTGGTGTATAGCACAGCTACTGTTTGTGTACATTAATTTTGTATCCTGAAACCTTGCTGAATTTATTTACTAGTTGTAGGAGTTTTTTTGGATGAGTCTTTAGGGGTTTCTACGTATACAATCATATCATCAGCAAATAGCTACAGTTTGACTTCCTCTTTACCAATTTGGATGCCCTTTATTTTTTTCTCCCGTGTGATTGCTCTGACTAGGACTTCCAGTACTGCATTGAATAGAAGTGGTGAAAGTGGGCATCCTTGTCTCATTCCAGTTCTCAGGGGGAATGCTTTCAGCTTGTCCTCATTCAGTATAACATTGGTTGTGGGTTTGTCATAGATGGCTTTTATTACCTTAAGTTATGTCCCTTCTATGCCTATTTTGCTGAGGATTTTAATCATAAAGAATACTGGATTATGTCAAATGCTTTTTCTGCATCTATTGAGATGATCATGTGAATTTTCTTTTTAATTCTGTTTATGTGCTGTATCACATTTATTGGCTTGCATATGTTAAATCAACCCTGCATCTCTGGTATCAAACACATTTGATCATGATGGATTATCTTTTTGATATGCTCTTGGATTTGGTTAGCTGGTATTTTTATGAGGATTTTTTCATCGATGTTCATTAGGGATATTGGTGCGTAGTGTTCTTTTTTGTTACATCCTGTCCTGATTTTGGTATTAGGGTGACACTGACTTCATAGAGTGATTTAGGGAGGATTCCCACTTTCTCTGTCCTGTGGAATAGTGTCAATAGGATTGGTCCCAATTCTTCTTTGAATGCCTGATAGAATTCAGCTATAAATTCGTCTGGTCCTGGATTGTTTTTGTTGGGAAGTTTTTTTATTATCATTTCAATCTCACTGCTTGTTATTGGTCTGTTCAGAGTTTCTGTTTCTTCCTGGTTTAATCTAGGAGGATTATATATTCCCAGTAATTCATCCATCTCCTTCAGATTTCCCAGTTTATGTGTGTGAAGGAGTTCATACTAGAATTGAATAATATTTTTTTATTTCTGTAGTATCAGTAATAGTATCTCCTGTTTAATTTGTAATCGAGCTTATTTGAATCTTCTCTCTTCTTTTCTTGGTTAATGTTGCTAATGGTCTATCAATTTTATTTGTCTTTTCAGATAACCAGGTTTTCATTTATCTTTTGCATTTTTTTGTTTAAATTTCATTTAATTCTGCTCTGATCTTTGTTATTTCTTTTCTTCTGCTGGCTATGAGCTTGTTTGTTTCTCTAGGTCTTTGAGATGTGACTTTAGATTGGCTGTTTGTGCTCTTTCAGATGTTTTGATGTAGGCATTTATGGCTATGAACTTTCCTTTATCACAGCCTTTGCTGTATCCCAGAGGTTTTGATAGATTGTGTCACTATTATCACCCTGTTTGAAGAATTTTTGAATGTTAATCTTGATATCATTGTTGACCCAGTGATCATTCAGGAGTAGGTTATTTAATTTCCATATATTTGCATGGTTTTGAGGGTTCCTCTGCAGTTGATTTCCAATTTTATTCCACTGTGGTCTGAGAGAGTACTTAATATTATTGCGATTTTCTTAAATTTACTCAGACTTGTTTTGTCCTTATCATATGGTCTATCTTGGAGAATGTTCCATGTGCTGATGAATAGAATGTATATTCTGTAGCACATGAATGTTCTGTAATCATCTGCTGAGTCCATTTGTTTTAGGGTATAGTTTAAGTCCATTGTTTCTTTGTTGACTTTCTGTCTTGATGACCTGACTAGTGCTGACAGTGGAGTATTAAAGTCCCCCACTATTATTGTGTTGCCATCTATCTCATTTCTTAGGTCTAGTAGTAGTTGTTTTATAAATTTGGGAGCTCCAGTGTGAAGTGCATGTATGTTTAGGATTGTGATATTTTCTTGTTGGGCTAGTCCTTTTGTAACTATATAGTGTCCTTCTTTGTCCTTTTTTAACCACAGTTGCTTTAAAGTTTGTTTTGTCTGTATAAGAATTGCTACTCCTGCTTGCTTTTGGTGTCCATTTGCATGGAATATCTCTTTCCACCCCTTTACCTTAAGCTTATGTGCATCCTTATGTGTTAGGTGAGTCTCCTGAAGATAGCAGAAATTTGGTGGATGAATTCTTATCTATTCTGTCATTCTGTATCTTTTAAGTGAAGCATTTAAGCCCTTTACATTTAATGTTAGTATTAAGATGTGAGGTACTATTCTGTTTATCATACTATTTGTTGCCTGAATGTCTTGTTTGTTTGTTTATTTTCATTGTGCTATTGTAATATAGTTCCTGTGAGATTTATGCTTTTAATAGGTTCTATTTTGGTGTATTTTGAGGATTTGTTTTAAGATTTAGAGCTTGTTTTAACAATTCTTGTAGAGCCGGGCTGGTAGTGGCGAATTGTCTCAGCATTTGTTTGTCTGGAAAAGACTGTATCTTTCCTTCATTCATGAAGCTTAGTTTTGCTGGATACAAACTTCTTGGCTGATAATTATTTTGTTTAAGGAGGTTAAAAATAGAACCCCAATCCCTTCTAGCTTGCAGGGTTTCTTCTGAGAAATCTGCTATTATTCTGATAGCTTTTCCTTTATAGGTTACCTGATGTTTTTGCCTCATAGCTCTTAAGACTCTTTCCTTTGTCTTTACTTTAGATAACCTGATGACTATGTGCTTATTTGCCTGGTTTTGAGGGTTCCTTAAAACCTAGCTGATGATGTCTTTCAGCGAATTTCCCAGGTGTTCTTTGAACTTCTTGTATTTGAATGTCTAGATCTCTAGCAAGATCAGAGAAGTTTTTCTTGATTATTCCCTCAAATATGTTTTCCACACTTGTAGATTTCCCTTCTTCCTCGGGAAAACCAGTTATTCTTAGGTTTTGATGTTTAACATAATCCCAAACTTCTTGGAAACTTTGTTCATTTTAAAATTCTTTTTTTTTTTTTGTCTTTGATGAATTGGATTAATGAGAAAGCTTTGCCTTTGAGCTGGGAAATTCTTGCTTCTGCTTTTCCAGTTCTATTGCTGAAACTTTCCAGTGCTTGTTGCATTTCTCTAAGTGTGTCTTGATTTCCAGAAGTTGTGATTTTTAAAAATTTGTGCTATCTATTATACTGGAGATTTTTCATTCCATGTCCTGTATTATATTTTTGATTTATTTAAGTTAGAGTTCATCTTTTCCTGGTTCCTCCTCAGTTAGCTTAATAATCAATCTTCTAAATTATTTTTCTGGCAATTCAGAGATTTTGTTTTGGTTTCGATCCATTGATGGTGAGCTGATGTGATCTTTCAGGGGTGTTAAAGAATTGTGTTTTGTCATATTACCAGAATTGTTTTTCTGGTTTCTCCTCATTTCAGTAGACTATGTCAGAGGGAAGATCTGGGACACTAGCTGCTGTTTAGATTCTTTGGTCCCACAGGGTGCTCCCTTGATGTGCTGCTCTCCCCCTTCCCCTAGGAATGGGGCTTCCTGAGAGCCCAACTGCAGTGATTGTTTTTACCCTTCTGGATCTAGCCACCCAGCAGAGCTACCAGGCTCCAGGGTTGTATTGGGAAGTGTCTGTAAAGAGTCCTGTGATGTGATCCATCTTCAGGTCTTTCAGCTGTGGATACCAGCACCTGCTCAGGTGGAGGTAACAGGGGAATGAAGTGGGCTCTGTGAGGTTCCTTGGTTGTATTTTTGTTTAGTGTGCTGGTTTTGCATTGGTTTGCCTCCAGCCAGGAGGTGGTGCTTTCAAGAGTGTATCAACTGCCCTTGTGGAAGAAGGATCAGGTGGTGGGTGGGGCCACAGAGTTCCCAAGAGATTATGTCCTTTGTCTTTAGCTACCAGGGCATGTAGAGAAGGACTGTCAGATGTGGGCAGAGTTAGGTGTGTCTGAGCTCAGACTCTCCTTGGGTGGGGCTTGCTGTGGCAGCAGTGGGGGATGGGGGTGTGGTTTTCAGGCTGGTGGATTTATGTTCCTCAGGGAATTATGGCTGCCTCTGCTGAGTCACACAGGTTGCCAGGGAAGTGGGGGTACGCTGGCAGTCATAGGCCTTATCCTGCTGCCATACGGCCTGCAGTCCTAAAGACGGGTCTTACTCCCACCATGGCCCTCCCAACAGCACCAAGTCAATTTCCGGGCAGTTGGTGACCAGGACTGAGAACTTGCCCTGGAGAACTCAGCCTTCCTGCTGAGAAAGCAAGTGGACTCATGGTTTTCCGATGTCTCATTGAGCTAGCAGCGGTGATCCAGTTCCTTCAAAGGGTCTGTGGATTCTCTCAGCTTTCCTGGTATGTTCCTAGGGTGATTCTTGTAGCAAAAGTTCATGATATGAGCCTTCACATGTGGCTCTGTCTGTCTGAGCAGGAGCTGCAGGCTAGCCCTGCCTCCTATCCCTCTATGGTAACATCTCTGATTCTCATTCTCCTTATTGCTTTCCCTAGAACTATCAAAACAATGTGAAATGACAATGCATTTCTCATTTAATGGTGATATTTCTATTTATGAAATATGATGGATTGAAAATTGTCTATGCATTTTCATCTAATGTAGGTATTATTTTGTTTGCAATTTTATAAAAAGTTCTTACAAGAATATTTTAAATTTATCACTTTAAGGCCAGGCACAGTGGCTCATACTTGTAATCCCAGCACTATGGGAACCCAAGGTGGAGGATCACCTGAGGTCAGAGGTTCAAGACCAGCCTGGCAAACATGGTGAAACCCCATCTCTACTAAAAATACAAAAATTAGGTGGGTGTGGTGGTTATGTGCCTGTAATCCCAACTACTCAGGAGGCTGAGGTGGGAGAATCACTTCAACTCTGGAGGCAGAGGTTGCAGTGAGCCGAGATCACACCACTGCACCTCAGCCTGGGTGACAGAGTGAGACTCCATCTCAAAAAAAAAAAAAAAAATTATAACTTTAACATATATAAAGTTGCATGTATTTTCTAGTTCTTTTCCTTTTGAAAATTTGTTGTGAATAGGAGATT
>NW_016804488.1:984214-1001970 GCF_001698545.2 Rhinopithecus bieti
AAAAAAAAAAAAAAAAATTATAACTTTAACATATATAAAGTTGCATGTATTTTCTAGTTCTTTTCCTTTTGAAAAATTTGTTGTGAATAGGAGATTCTTGATTATCCATCTGTCCTTAGCTTTCCATGATAAATTTTTATTTTTGTTAGATTTTAAATATTTTTTGTTAAATTTCATATGCTAAGTCTATATAGATTTTATATTTATTATTAAAAAGAAAAATTAATTTGTTGAAAACTTCTTTTTCAATTTTTGCTATTAAATATTTTGCATTTTTGTAATTTTGACAATTTATGTTTCCTTAGAAACTCATTAATTTAATTTAAAATTGCAAATTACTTATACAGGGTTATTACTACGGTTCTCTGAAAATTTGTATTTCCTTTCTATACATATATCTGTATATTTGTGTTTTATTTCTATAGTTTTACTTTCCAGATTCTGACTTTTATTTTTAAAAGGATGATATTTAATTTATTTAGAAATTCAAATTATTTTTACTTTTCAAATTTATCAAACTTTGTCATTCTTCTTAACCCCCCACCATGCTTTTCTCAATCTAGTTTTGTTGTTTTATTTCTAACTTTTGATTTAAGTGATTTTGTGTTTTCATCTTAAAATAAAAAATCAAATTATGAGGACTACCAATATGCTTTTTTGTACAGCTTTTACCTTGATCCTAAAACATAATAAGTGACATTACTGTTGTTATTCTCTAAATGATATTAGAAATAAATTTTCAGTGTCACAAAATAAATAGCACTCCAACATGAATTTTCTCAGCAAGGCAATTTTACTTCTATAGAAGGATGCATCTCCCAGATGGAGCAATGGCGAGAGCACACCTGAACATGGGAGGGGAAAGAGTTTTTAACCCTGACACAGATAGCCCTTACTGCTGTGTCATTTCCCTATTGGTTAAGTTTGGACCACACAGTCTAGGCTAATTCCTATTGGCTATTTTAAAGAGAGCAGGGGTATGAGCCAGAGTGGTGGGGTGAGCTGTTTTGGTGGGAAAGACAGTTACGGAACAGATGATTAAAGGTGACTCAGGTCAGAGCAGGTGACCAGGGGTGACTCAGGATGAAGCAGGTGATCAGAGGTGACTCAGGATGGAGCAGGTGACCAGAGTGCCTCAGGATGGAGCAGGTGACCAGGGGTGTCTCAGGACTGAGCAGGTGACCAGGGAAACAGATGTGAACTACTGATTATAACTGGTGGGGAGGTTGTTTACTGAAATTAGGGGCACGGAGATGAGGAGAATGAGGAAGTTAAACTTTAAAATGAAGATCATAGAATTGAACATACTAACATACTGATTCTTTGAAGAGAAACTTAGAACTCACTGTATTTAACAATGACATATACAATTTTAATACAGTATAGAAGACTTTTTTCAGATACTCATTATCTTCTCTTTCTTTCTTTCTTTCTTTCTTTCTTTCTTTCTTTCTTTCTTTCTTTCTTTCTTTTCTTCCTTCTTCTTCTTCCTCCTCCTCCTCCCTCCTCTCTCTCCTCTTCTTCTTTCTTCTTCTTCTTCTTCTTCTTCTTCTTCTTCTTCTTCTTCTTCCTCTTCTTCCTCTTCTTCCTCTTCTTCCTCTTCTTCTTCCTCTTCTTCCTCTTCTTCTTTTTTTTTTTGATAGTGTCTTGCTCTAGCACCCAGGTTGGAGTGCAGTGGCGCGATCTCAGCTCACTGCAACCTCTGCCTCCCGAGTTCAAGCGATTCTCCTGCCTCAGCCTTCTGAGTAGCTGGGATTACAGGCGCATGCCATCACATCCAACTACATTTTGTATTATTAGTAGAGATGGGGTTTTACCATGTTGGCTAGGCTGCTCTTGAACTGCTGACCTCAGGTGATCCACCCACCTCGACTTCCCAAAATGCTGGGATTACAGGTGTGAGTCATTGCACCCAGCCTATCTTATTTCTTGCTTCAATATTTTTACAAAATAATTTTAAGGACTTTTTTGAAGTTCAATTTACATATGAAAAAGAACATCCAATGACTTTTCATAAAGTGAATGTAATTATATAATCGGTACCTACCTCAAGAAACAAAACCAGACCACCACCCCATAAATTCCATCTAATCACATCCCTGTTGAGGTTAACTCTTATTTGCATCTTTTGTTTTGTTTTAATACAGCTTAATGTATTCTTAAAGGCAATCTTGTAAACAAAACTCAGGACAAGAAATAGAACTTTGGCAGCTAACTTATAAGTCATTCTATATACTCCATTCCAAACACAACCTCTTCTATCTAAATGATTTTTTATAATTCATTACTCAAGAATGTATTCCTAGACACCATAGTTTAATCCTGTGTGTTTCTAAGATACTTGATAAGGCCTTTAATTTACTCAATTCACAGGTCCTTTCTCCATTCCTTTCATTTCTTTACAAACTGTCTGTTGAAGAACCTGGACTGTTGGCTATGGAGATTGGCCTACAAACTTTGCTGACTGCATACTGATGATGGAATTTAACATGTTCATTTCTTCTATTTCTTTCCATTGCAGATGGATTCAGATGTTTAGTTAGACTAGGGTTCAATCCGTTGGCAATGACTAAACAGGAGATGATGTTCTCTTTCATCAAGAGGAATCTAATGTCTGGGCCAGGTGAGGTGCCTGTAATCCTAGCAGTTTGGGAGGCTGTGGCGGGTGAATTGTTTGAGCCCAGAGTTTGAGACCGGTCTGGGAAACATGACAAAACCCTGTCTCTACCAAAAATACAAAAATTAGCCAGTCTCATAACCCTTGTGTAAAAATAAATAAATAAATATTAAAATATAAAACTAAAAAATAGGCACATAATAGCTGGTCTTTAGTCTTTTTTTTTTTTTTTTTTTTTTTTTTTTTTTTTTTTTTTTTTAGCTGTTAGCAGTTTTGATGTTTAATGCTTGGGTGAATTAGTCCATTGCAAAATGGTGACATTTTAACCTAGTCTTCTTGTTCTCATTTACTAGTTTGGATAATTTTGTACAGAGGTGCTTTAACTGTCTTTTATTTGGCTACTCAGAGGTACAGTTCATACAGAAAAAGAGATAGAACTTATTTACTCAGTTTTCGTGATAATTGGTTTTCAGCTGTCCTCAGAAAGTGACAGATTAGGTTTTCATGTGTTTGTTTCCTTGTATCATTCTGACTTCATTCTGATAGAATTAGAGTGTATCACAAGTGTCACTTTGTGTTTAGTTATCTCTTTTACTTCTTAGAATTTTCCTTTTTTATTCTCTCCCCATTCTCCTCTAGTCATTTCTTCATCCATATACTAGAAATAATAACTCAAATGTTTAAATGAAGGTTCAATGCTATACCACATAAAATCCACCTTGTGTAGAAACAGACATGCTGTTGTCATTTAACTGCAACTAACTTATATAAAGAAAGTTGCAGATCTGAAATCAAATCTATCTTGCTCCAAGTTGCTACATGCTATATCTATTTCTGTCTGTGGGTAGATAATGCAGTTTTACTTGGGTTAATCTATGTCAATAGGTGAAATCTCAACATTAAGAACTAATTATGTTTGAGAACAGAAAGTAGAGAAAATTTATTAGTTGAGCAAGTGTTTGAGGTTGGTATATGTAAAGAGAGTTGTGATACTACTTACTCTGAAAGGAAATCATGCTGTATGGGATTGAATCTCTCTCAAGTGTTTCCTTGATTTTTCCCTGCAGTCATAGAAGTAAGATATTTTTGTTGAGTTTGGAGGTGGGTTTTGAAAAAAAAAAATTTCTAACTTCTCTATTTACAAGTACGTGTACACAAAAGGATTGTAATTTATAAAGCAAAATTAGGTTTATTTCTTCATCCCTGGAAGACTGACTCTCTCTTTTATAATTCTATTTCCTCATTTGTAAAATAATTGGAAAATGAAATTCAAATAACTACTCTTGAAAAGAAGAATAAATTTACATCCAAATAATGGTCTGCAAGTCCCTTATTATACTACATATCTGTGTAATTAGTTTAATTATAACTAAATCACACTTGCATTAATTATATTTTAACCTTGATTATTTGTAATGTTAATTGCACATTTGTATTCAAAGAATTAAATAGGTAATTAGCAGCACAATGGAATTTTTCACTAGAGGGTTGAAATGTACCTTCTTGGCCATGAAGCCCATAGCTTATTGCTACCTAATTGAAACACATCCACTCATCCATTCATTATATTAAGCTATTTTTGTCTCTTCTTTGAGGTTATATCATCTAAAACAGTGCTCTTTTACTTTCCTGTTCAATTTACTAATTTCCATGAATGCACATCTTCAAATTTGAGAGTAATACATGTCTAAATATATTTCAATATTGGCCACTATAGTTTGGCTCCGAGCATGTCATGTTCTCCTGATATACTGATAGTTGTCACAAATTGACCACAGACTGGAAATCACATGCATTATTATTATTATTATTATTATTATTATTTATACTCTGTGGCTCTTCTTCCTACTATCGTAACTCTCAACTTTTTGTCTCAGCAAGTTGTCAAGGCTACAGCATAATAGACTAGGTCCTAGAGGAAGTGAAGACAAGGAAGTGAAGTAAGGAATTTGAGGCTAAGATTTGCTTTATGAATTTGATCAACACAGTTGAGAAGTGGCCATAAGAATAAATAATTATTTGACTTAAAACTAGCAGGCTCATATCTGGCACACTAAAGTCCTGCTAAGGTAGTGGCAAGATTAACAAAAGGCTCTAAAATTGGAGACAGGCTCTAAAATTTTTCTGATGAAAATCTTATGTTGTGATATTTACTTAAAATATGAAAGGCTGTGGCGTTTTTATTTGGTCAGCACAGCGTTAAAACTTTGGATTTGGATTGGCGTTGGTTCCAGTTTGTCACAGTTGCCACCATTGCTTGTTGCCTTATTGGTGGACGCCATCAAATATTTACGCATACTATTCCATCTGAAATTATTGAAATTTGTGGTTCTTGAACACCATAAATGTTAATTTCATTAGCCATGATTTACTGTGCCTCTTATTCAGTGGGTATTAAGTTAGGGGCTTTATATTCTTGATCTTATTTGATAATTATAATGACAAAGAGGTTGTTATCCTAATTTTACGACAAGAATCTAATATTCAGAAAAATTAAGTGGCTTGCCAGAAGTCAAACTTCTAGAACATGATGGAGTTTTGAATCCAAGTTTTTGAAACTCTAAATCACATGCACTTACTATCCACCCTTTGACTATTAGAGAAAACTCACAAAGTAGTCATAATCAATGACACAGAATATAAAATATTTTAAAAGGGAGAAGGAAAAAAATATATATTAATATTCATATATAAATATATCTCTTATATATTTAAAAGGAAAGTTGACAGATTTATCAGGAGCAGGCACATATTTTTATAATAAATTTTATTTGAGAAGTATCTTTCCTAAAAAAATCAAAACACTCAGGAAACTGGGTTAAAAAGGTAATTTTTTTCTACATGACACAACACACCATTTAGAGTGAAATTTAAAAATAATGGACATATCAAATGAAAAACAAAAACAAAAACTGTATAAAATACGTACATTTAAAAATTAATGATTCAAGAAAAGACACACTTTGAGCAGACACTACTAAAATAAAAAAATATATTTATTTGATGTGAAGTCATTGCCAGTCTAAGAAATTCGTGTATTGAAAGACACAGAATAAGCTGTTAAAAGTAAAAATCTGTTTGGGAAAACAGAAAAGAATGAGCAGGAGTATATCAGAAGGAAGGAGACTTTTAACTCTTTACTTAATTATCTAATAGTTTAAAAAGTGTAATATATTTGGAGAATGAGTTTTCACATCATGGCAACACAAGAAACAAGACTGTTTATCACTACAAAACATGAACAAAATAACAACTCCCTCATATTTATTTGTGAAGTAAACTAGGGAGTAATCCCATTAAAATAAAGGAAAACAGAATAACATGATCAACCTTATTATTAGCATTTTCTGGAAATTGAAGTTTTCCTTGCTCTAAGATATAGTTTAAAAAATAGCACGAGTACTTATTTACTACAAATTATTATCTTTTATGTTCATATCATACAGTTGAAAATACCCAAGAATATCAATTAAGAGATAATTCAACTAAAGTGGCCAGAAAAATAATAACATATATAACAAGCGCTATGTTAATATGAAAAACACTTAATTACAATAGAAAACACATACAAGGTGATACTGAATAATCTTCAGAAAGGAAATATGGTCAACCTATATGTTAAAATCTAGATGATGTTTTTAGCATAAAGGAAAAATAAGTACATGAGATATATTACCATCTTGCTGAATGGAAAAAAGCTGAATCATCTTTACTATACTCTCGCTTTAAAGCAAGTTTTATAAGAATTTAATATAAATTTCCAATTGGATACTGCAGAGACTAAGGAGGTAGGCTTTACTCTGAATTTCTTGAAGTTTTAAACAGACGAATAAATAGATGCGCATCTCTAATCATGACATTTTCAAAAAGAATTAGCGTAGATAAATGGCTAATTGACTTAAAGAAGCTATTTTCAGTGCCATTATGATTGACTTTGCTAATAAAAATAATGTCTTTCTAATTGGATCACTTAATAAAAGAGAGAAAATCAAAATGTAAAAAAAGTGAGTATACACATTTTACATTAGCGATAACAAGAAAAAGTTGCAAAATTTTCCTGAGATTGGTATTTTTCTCTCCACTCAAAGAAAATTAGAATAAAGCAAATAAATAAACACATTGTTTGTTCAATAGGGACATTTCTTTTAGACATTAAATTAATATAAAATTTTCACTAGAAAATACAGATATATTTAAACATAGAAATTTAAATATTTTCTGTAAGTCAAACCATTAAAATGGAAAGACTGAAAAGGATCAAATAATACAAAGCATTAATAGATATAATATGTAAATTACTGTATAGTGATAAGGAAAAGACTACAATGATAATAAAAATAGGCTAGCTGGGCACTGTGGCTCATGCCTGTAATCCCAGCACTTTCGGAGGCCGAGGCAGGTGGATCGCCTGAGGTTGGGAGTTCGAGACCAGCCTGGCCAGCATGGTGAAATCCTGTCTCTACTAAAAATACAAAAATTGGCCGAGCGTGGTGGCAGGCACATGTAATCCCAGCTACTCAGGAAGCCGAGGCAGGAGAATCGCTTGAACCCCGGAGTTGGAGGTTGCAGTGAGCCAAGATCGCACCATTGCACTCTAGCCTGGGCAACAGAGGGAGACTCCATCTCACCGAAAAAAAAAAAAAAAAAAAAAAATTGGGGCATAAGACTGAAGCATTGAACACAATATGAAAATGAATGGTTAATAAACATTTTAAAAACAGTTGTCATCATTAATATAAAAATGCAAAGCAAACAACAAATATATATATATATATTCATTATAAACACTCAAAATTTAGTGCACAATTTCATGAAGATATAGTAGAGTGGACATTGTTATATGCTTGTCTTTGGAATATAAATTGTTATAATTTTACTGGACTTTAGCATGGCAATATATATAAAAAATGCTTGGGCTAGTAATTTTCCTTCTGGGAATTTGTACCTAAGGAGATAACAGAAACTCGGATAAAGATTTAAATGAAAATATATTTATTCTAGTAAGTAAGTAAGAAGATATTGTTCCTATATATTTAACAATTATGTTAATTACAAAATGTTGCTGCAAAATCTTTTAAAATGATATTAAATAGATTAAAATGGAAGATTAGGATAACTTGAAAATTCTCTCATTACTAGATAAGAATTATCTAGATCTATTATATTAGCACCCATTTGAGGTCACAACAAAGAAGGGAAATTTTCAGGTGCCATAAAAGAAAAAAACCAACAAACCTGATGTGATACTGTGCAATATATATTTTTGTCTTAGACCTATTTCCCAGCCTTACAACTCCTAAAATTATTGGAATGTCCAAACTGATGTCATTTTATGCTAATGATTTACAGGGCTGGCAGCCTCTAGGTCACTTCAGGATGGGGTGGTCACCAGAAAGACCAAGACAGAATTAGAGGACTTGGGACTTTCAGCCACACCCCTCAATCTCAGGGAACGATGAGGGGCTGAAGGTTAAGTAGATCACAAATGACCAATGATTTATTCAACCATGCCTCTGTAAAAGCTTCTGTAAAATCCCTCGGGGACTGGGTTCAGGGAGTTTCTGGATAGCTGAACACATGGTAGTTCCCGGAGGGTGGTTCCCAGAGAAGGATGGAAGCTCCATACCCCTTCCCACATGCTTTGCCTTATATACCTTTTCATTTCTGTCTTTTGTAATAGTCTTTGTAATTAACTGGTAAATGCAAATAAGTGTTTCCTTGAGTTCTGTGAGCCATTCCAGCAAATTAATCAAACCCAAGAAGAGGGTCATAGGATCCCTGGCTGATCCCAAAAGGTCAGAAGCTCAGGTAAAACAACCTGAGGCTTGTGACTGGCATCTGAAAGGGAGCGGTCTTGGGGACTGAGCCCTCAACTTGTGGGGTCTGATGATGTCTGCAGGCAAATAGGGTCAGAAAGGAACTGAACTAGAGAACACTCAGCTTGTGTCTGCTGCAGAAATGATTGCTTGATTGTTGGTGGGGAGAAATTCCCACACATTTGGTCACAGAAGTTTTGTGTTGATTGTTGTGTAAGAGCAGAGGAAAATCAGTTTTTCCACTTTCATTCCAGAGTAATTGCTTGTGTTGCTACCTAAGAAAGGGGCAAAGCATATGTAGAGGCATAGGTTTTAATGTCCCTGATGGTGCAAGAGCTATGACTGCAGCTCTGCATGAGGAGAAGAACTGAAACTCTGAATAAAGCTAGTATCGTTGAAAGGCTGGCTGCATCCTTACTGAAAGGGTAGAATCTAGAAAAGTCCTTCTACTGGCATAGAAAGATAATAGGAAAACATTGATTTCTGTCTAGGATTAGAGGTGAAAAGAAAAAAAATCTCCCCTGGAATTTTGAAAATCTGAGCTTATACCCTAGCACTTAAACTCCTAGAATTGTGGGAGTTTAAATTTGACCACCTGTGATCTGAGAACCACAACTCCCCCTACCCAAGAATATAACATGAACATTGACCCCAGTTTGATGGTACCTATGGGCACTTTTAAGAAGAAAATACAAATCTTTGCAAGGATGGTCTCACAACTCATATATCATTTTTTAAAAAGACCGCATTAAAGTGGAGTGCCCAAACAAACATTACAAAACACACAAGATAACTATCTACTATATATATTAATGGCTATAACAAAAAGGAGAGCAAAGAATGTAATGTAAAAGAACTACAATCACAAAGAAAATGTAAGAAGTACCATGATATTATGAGAGAGAATAGATTTGGAAAAAAAAGTACTAAGATTAACAACTATGGCTATTAAAAGAAAACAATGGTTGGGTTAAAAACAAATGATGTACTGCTAATAAAAAATATGAAAATCAAATTATGTGAAATATGGAGGATAGAAGAGGTCTAATATAAATCTAATTAGATTTCTGAACAAAAGAATAGAGACAATGGGAGAGAGGCACCATTTGAAAAAATAATAGGTGAGGATTTTCTAGTACTAAGACAGTTGATTCCTTCAATTGAAGAAACATTACAGTTATTGAGTATAATAAATAAGACATTCATACGTAGGCACTTTGTGTTGAAACTAAGAATTCCAAAAACCAACTCTTAAAAGAAACGAGATGGCAGGTCACCCCACAGTAAAAAATACGCCTGCACCTGTTCACCATAATAGCCCCACTAGCCACTTGTAGCATTTAAAATTAAATGTAAATACGTTAAAATCAAATCAAATTATAATTTTTTTCTCAGCAGCCACTAGCAACATTTCAAGAGTACAAGAACCTTCTGTTTCAGACAGCACAGATACAAAACGTTTTCATTGTTGCAGAAAGTTTAATTTGGCAGTGATGAATTAGACCAAAGACCAGCTTCTTGACAGCAAGAATATAAACAGAATACAGTAAAATGAAAGAACATAATGAATCAAAATATGTTAATAGTTGTCAATAGTTGTTATATCTAGATATATAATTGTAGGTAAGTTTTGTTTTTTCTTAATCCTTCCTGTACTTTCCAAATCTTGTGCTATGATCATGTGTTAGATTATCAGTTAAATAATAAACAGGATATAAGCTCTTAAGACAAAAGCCTTTCTCTTCACATTTCAAACTAGCATTTTTTGAGTTTGCTCCATTTTAATATATGCAATTGGGATAAACTTTTTTCCTTTGTTTTTCTCATTTCTTAAGTGACCCCATCATAGAATTCATGTGAACAATAACTATGAAGTGCTATGACACCATCAAAATTCTAAGTATTATGTATATAACACTTAAAAAATTATGTGTAAATTACTGTGCTTCATACAAACCAATGCATTACTAATATATACAAAAAGACATGGAACTCATTTATTGCTTTTAAAGGTTTCATCTTCCTTTAGACTAATATGAATCACAAATTAGAGTAGTTTGAATCATAACCTCACCAACTAGCAACTAGTTGACAACTTAATTTTCTCCCATTTAAAATTAAATGACAATTTAACAATACTTACATAGGAAAACAATGAAAGAAAATCCTCTCTAATTTTACATCAAAGTGATTTTTATTCTTGCAGACAACAGTTAAAAAAATTATCTAACTGTGCCTCTATGTATGTATGGATCAATCATCTGTCTGCATGTACACATGCTTGCAAGCACGTATACACAAAATGCAAATTTACAGTGTATATATATTTTTTCATTCATTTCATCCAGTTTTTTAATTTACATCATCATATCAAAATGTTTTCAGAACTGCTGCACAGTCTTCACATTAATGCCTACCTTATATTCCACTGGTTTTCTATGCCAGCATGTACTGAGTCATTTCTCTGTTACATAGTTATATTCTCATTTGAATTTCCCTTCCCTGGAACAATGTATCTCTTAGCTGAAAAAGTCTTATTCTGTGAAAGAAAATGCTTCCTGTTCCATGCTATATCTAAGATACGGCAGAATGTGCAAACTAGCAGAAAGCATCTGTATTTAGCCACAAGCGTTGACTTCAGTGGGCCCACGTAGATCTGTATTAGATGGGTTTCCCTGCTGCTTGCTGCCTCAGGCTTCCATGGGAAGCACCCAGAACACAGTATGTGCAGAGGTGTTCTTAATTTCACACTGAAGATGCTCACTCCTCTGCACACATGGTCCCTGATGTCCCAACTTTACACTGGTGTAACGATGATACACATTTCAGTGAGTACCATACTTTGGTACCCATACAATCATTCTTTTCACTTTCAGTACAGTATTTACTAAATTACTTGAGATATTCAAGACTTAATTATAAAATAGGCTTGATGTTAGCTGATTTTGCCTAGCTGTAGGCTAATGTAAGTGTTCTGAGCACACTTAAGATAGGCTAGGCTAAGGGATGATGCTTGGTAGGCTAGGTGTATTAAATGCATCTTCAACTTACAATGTTTTTAACTTACAGTAGGTTTATTGGGATGTAACCCAATCCTATGTCTACAATATTTTTAATTTACAATAGGTTTATTGGGATGTAACCCCATCCTAAGTTGAGAAGCATTTGTATTTGCTACTTGTTGATGTTTACTTCCTGTTTGCTAACACACTACCTGTGGTGTGGCTTCTGTCATCCAGCATGTCTTTCTTGTCTTTTCAAGAACAACAAGGTTAATGCATAGCTGCATAGCTAGAACTGATAATATGTTCTTTTAGTGGAAAATATCTTCTGTGTGTAACAAACTGCTAACTTCTCATACGCAGTGAGTAGTTTCATTTGTTTTCACTGGAAAATATTATTTATCCTATAGAAATACATATATTTCTATATTCCTATCCTGATATGCCACTATAATTAAATCATTTTGGGTACTGTCTTTGTTTCATTACACAGTGGTATTAGAAAACTTCTGAAAGTTCCCTGGCAGAGCAATGTCCCTAAGCATTTTGTTAATTAAAGGATGATGTCACTGAAGAGGAATATTGGAAGGAATTGCTTTCTTTCTCAGACATTTACATACAAAAGCCAAATTGAAGTCTTTGTAAATCTAGAATCTATTTTTCTTTCTAAGGCTATGCCAACATAAAACCATATTTTCTTTAATTAATATAATACACTGCTGGGAGTAAAGAATGATAAAAACACCAGCATGAGACACTTTTTTTTTTTTTTGTCCAAAGATTGTTAAATGTCAAAAGCAACCTCGCACTATGGCTTATATATTGAGCTGTGTGAGAGTTCACATGTCGACTTCCAGTCTTCAAATTAGAGTTAATATATTGTTTGAGCTCCCTAGTGCTTCATGGGAAGTCCTCCCTGGGAGACCTCATCTCCCTTCCAGCTGCTCTCGTTACACAGAAACTAAGCCACCATGAGCAATGTACAGGTTCCCTCATGTCAGAGTGTGTTCTGCATGCCTTGCTGGCACAAGCTTCTATGTTCCCTACATGCTCCTTACACCTGGGGAGCTTTAATCATGTCAGTGCCAGGCACAGGTGAGTCTACTGACTCACACAGGAAGGGAGGATCATTCTCAGCTTCTTTCTAAGGTTGAAACTTGACTACCTCTCTATTAAAATAGAGATGGGTGGTTGTTGCCTGGTAAACCTATGGCCAAACAACTCTAGACTATTTAGGAGTCATTATTTTTTCTTTACTTTTTAAAAAAATTTTACTTTAAGTTCCAGGATACGTGTGCAGAATGTGCAGGTTTGTTAGATAGGTATAAATATGCCATGATAGTTTGCTGCACCTATCAGCCTGTCATCTAGGTTTTAGGCCTTGCATGCATTAGGTATTTGTCCTAATGCTTTCCCTCCTCTTGCCACCTCCTCCCCGACAGGCCCCAGTGTGTGTTGTTCCCCTCCCTGTGTCCATGTGTTCTCATCGTTCAGCTTTCACTTAGAGTGAGAACCTGTGGTGTTTGGTTTTCTGTTCCTTTATGAGTTTGCTGATGATGATGGCTTCCAGCTTCATCCATGTCCCTGCAAAGGACATGATCTTGTTCTTTTTTATGGCTGCATAGTATTCCATGGAGTACATGTACCACATTTTCTTTATCCAGTCTATCATTGATAAAATCCAAGAAAATATCATTTTTTCCTTTAAATATTGATGTATTTTTCTTTTAAATTGGTTTCTCTGCATTGTTCAGCTACCTCTAATTTTCTGGAGATTTTGTTTGTTTATGTTGTTCATGGCATATATTTCCTTCAATTCGCTAATGTTTTGTGATTGTCCACTCCTACTTAATATGTGAGCATTAAAATCCTTAATGAAAACCCTTGGTATATGGCTACGGCTTACTGACTCTGTTCACTATAGAGTAAGCCATCATTTTGATAGAATTTGATGAGGCAATAAAAGTAAAATATACATTTAAACTTCTTTAATTAGATGTCCAGATTAACTAAAACCACTTTTGCATTGCCACTGTAATGCCATGTGATCATGTTGTATTTCTTTGAATTTTTTAAAAATTTGAATTTCCAGAATCAATAGTGAAATATTTTCGAGTTACAGACACATAAATCTAAGGATTATTAGATCTGTCCTTTTTCTCTCCAGTCTTGATAATGTTCTTTGATTTTAGGTTTAGACTGCTTTTAGGTTGTTACTTTCTTCTTATTTTTTCTTTTCAAATAGATTTGTACATATTGCCCTCTTTTTTTTTTTTTAGATATGTATCTGTTTTAATTTGTTTCTACTGACCGCCAACTTTTTCATTCATTTTAATAATGCTTAATTCTCAATTTGGTAAAACTAATCTTAGTTGTTTTTTATTTTTGTAACGAAGGATGACTGCAGTGGGAGATTCCCTGTCCTGATTTCCTGACTATCAGAGAACAGGTTTCAGTTGCCTTCTGTTCTGAAAGACAAGAATGCCCATGCCATTCTTAGGTCACACGTTTTCTCACCAGACTCTGGCCATTGTCCTACTCTCTTCTGACAGTCAGCGTGCAATGGAGAAGTCCAAGGCAGCCTCACTTTGCTTCTTGTTCAGATATTTACATGTTTTATGTTCTTTACTCTGAAGTTAACCAAAAAAAGCAAGAAAACAAAACCCATTAAACTCCTTGTCAAATCATCAAGGCTTAGTAGTATTTTCATTTTCCCTTTTAGCCTTTATTCATAGTATTTTTTTTAATTTAAGAAAATAATTTTGGTTTCCTTGGAGTCCTTACTAATTTTAACCTATTAACCTGTTATTCTCATTCTAGAGGTACTTTAAAAAAAAAAAGTTACAATTTTATTTCAGACATTCCTTTCCTTGGGTTTTGTGTTTCTATTTCACTGATGCTGCTTCATCTTGCATTCTTCGGAAAATACCAAAGTCTTTCCTTAATATTCAGATACATGTTTTGCTGAATCTTCTAGATTTTGTTCCCTTTCCACTGTTATTTTTAGAGGATGCTGTTTTACTCATCTAAGAAAATGTAAACTTTTTATTAAGTTGATGTTTCTCAACAGCGATAGACAGTAGAATTCTCTCTGCTTACTTTGGTGGTGGTTGGGTAGAGAATTTGGACATATAATATAGGTTGAATAGAAATATATAGGTCTTAGTTCAGTCTTGGTTTTAGCAAGTTTTACTTTGTACTTCCTTTGTATTGTGGGAGAATTGTTCCTCACCTTTGTTGCCTCTTTTTTTTTTTAGAAAAAAATATGTATTGACAAATTATAGTTGTATATATTTATGGGGTACAACGTAATGTTATGATTTAATTTTGTTTAATTTTTAATATTTGTTGGTACATAAGAGGTATATATATTTATGGGGTACATGAGATACTTTGATAGAGGTGTACAGTGCATAATAATCACATCATGGCAAATGGGGTATCTGCCCCCTCAAACACTTATCCTTTTTGTTATAACAATCCAATTATACTCTTAGTTATTTAAAAATGCATAATTAAGTTATTATGACTATAGTCACCCTGTTGTGCTGTCAAATACTAGGTCTTATTCATTCTTTACAACTCCTTCTTGTACCCATTAATCATCCCCATTTCCCTCCCCACACACCTACTACCCTCCCCAGCCTCTGGTAACTATCCTTCTATTCTCTATCTCAATGTATTCAATTGTTTTAATTTTTAGCTCTCACAAATAAGTGAGAATATACGAAGTTTTTCTTTCTTTACTTGGTTTATTTACTTAGCACAATGACCACCAGTTCCATATATGTTGCAAATAGTGGGATTCTCTTTTATAGCTGAATAATACTCCACTGTGTATATGTGCCACATTTTCTTTATCTATTCATCTGCTGATGGACACTTAGGTTACTTCCAAATCTTATCTATTGTGAACAGTGCTGCGATAAACATGGGAGTGCAGATATCCCTTTTACATGCTGATTTCCTTTCTTTTGGATATAAACCTAGGAGTGAGATTGCTAGGTCCTTTGGTAGCTCTATTTTTAGTTTTGAGGAACTTCCACACTTTTCTCCATAGTGATTGTACCAATTTACATTCCTACTAACAGTGTATTAGGGTTCCCTTTTCTCTGCATCCTCTCTAGCATTTGTTGCTTGTTGTCTGTCTTTTGGATAAAAGCCATTTTAACTGGGGTGACATGTCTTTTTGTAGTTTTGGTTTACATTTCTCTGATGATCAGTGATGTTGGGAACCTTTTCATATACCTGTTTGTCATTTGTATGTCTTTTTTTGGAAAATGTCTATTCAGATTTTTTTGCCCATTTTTAAATCAAATTATTAATTTTTCCTCTATATTTGTTTGAACTTGTTATGTATTCTGGTTACTAATCCCTTTTCAGATGGATAGTTTGCAAATATTTTATCTCATGCTTTGGGCTGTCTCTTCACTTTGTTGGTAATTTCTTTTCCTGTGCAGAAGTTTTTTAACTTGATGTGATCCCATTTGTCTGTTTTTGCTTTGGATCACCTGTGTTTGTAGGGTGTTACTTAAGAAATTTTTGCCCAGACCAATGTCCTGGGGAGAGTTTTCCAAATAATAGTAATAGTAATTGTTCAAGTAATAGTTTCATATTTTGAGGTGTCAGATTTAAGTCTTTCATTCATTTGCTTTTATTTTTTATATGATGAGAAAATAGGGGTCTACTTTCATTCTTCTGCATGTGGATATCCAGTTTTCCCAGAACCATTTATTGAAGACCATCTTCTTCTCAATGTATGTTCTTGACACCTTTGCTAAAAATGAATTTCCTATAGGTGTATGGATTTGTTTCTAGGTTCGATATTCTGTCCCATTGGCCTGTGTGTCTGTTTTTATGCCAGTACCATGCTGTTTTGGTTACTATGGCTCTGTAGTATAATTTGAAGTCAGGTAAAGTGATTCCTCTAGTTTTGTTCTTTTTGCTTAGGATAGCTTTGGCTATTTTGGGTCTTTTGTGGTTTCATATAAATTTTAGGGTTGTTTTCTCTATTTCTATAAGAATGTCATTGGTATTTTGATAGGGATTGCATTGAATCTATAGATTGTTTTGGGAAATATGGATATTCTAACAATATCGATTCTTTCAATTCATGAATATTGAATATCTTTCCGTTTTTTTTGGTTCCTTCTTTGATTTCTTTCACCAGTGTTTTGCCATTTTTATTGTAGAGATCTTTCACTTCTTTGGTTGGATTAATTTCTAGATATTTAATCTTGTTTGTGGTTATATTAAATGGGATTATTTTCTTGATTTCTTTGTCAGATCATTCACTGTCGGCATATAGAAATGCTACTGATTTTTGTATGTTGATTTTGTATCCTGAAGCTTTAATTTGTTTATCAGTTCTAGTAGTTTTTTGTGGTAGACTGTTCAGATTTTTTTCACATATAACATGATATCATCTGCAACAAAGATAATTTGAGTTCTTCCTTTCTAGTGTGGATGCCTTTTATTTATTCATTTTTTCTTATTTGATTGCTCTAGCTAGAAGTTCCAGTACTGTGTTAAATAACAGTGGTGAATGTAGGTGTTGCTGTTGTTGTGTTTTAGATCTTAGAGGAAAGGCTTTCAGGTTTTCCCTCATTCAGTGTGATACTAACTGTGGGTCTGTCATGTATGACTTTTATTATATTAAGGGATGTCCCCCAGTTTTTTGAGGGTGTTTAATTGTAAAGGGATGTTGAATTTACTAAATACTTTTTCAGTATCAATTGAAATGATTATATGGTTTTTATCCTTCATTCTGTTGATATGATGTATCAAATTGATTGATTTGCCTATGTTGAAACATCCTTACATCCTTAGGATATTTCATTTGGTCATGATGAATGATCTTTTTAATTTGTTGTTGAATTCTGTTTGCTTGTATTTTGTTGAGGATTTTTGTATCAATATTCATCAGAGATATTGGACCACAGTTTTCTTTTTTTGATATGTTGTCTGATTTTGGTATTAAGATAATACTGGCCTCATAGATTGAGTATGTAATTTTTCCTCCTCTATTTTTCAGAATAGTTTGAGTATGATTGGTATTAATTTGTTAAATACTTGGTAGAATTCAGCAGTGAAATCATTGGGTCCAAGGCTTGTTTTTCGCTGGGATATTTTATCATGGCTTTGATCTTGTTACTTGTTATTTATATGTTTGGTTTTTGAATTTCTTTTTTTTTTTTTATTATACTTTAAGTTCTAGGGTACATGTGCATAACGTGCAGGTTTGTTACATATGTATACTTATGCCATGTTGGTGTGCTGCACCCATGAACTCGTCAGCACCCATCAATTCATCATTTATAT
>NW_016804488.1:1003507-1012959 GCF_001698545.2 Rhinopithecus bieti
ATTTTCCAGGTGTTGTGTGTCTCAGTTCCCCTGGCTAGGAAAACGGATCCCCTTCCCCCTTGCGCTTCCAGGTGAGGCAATGCCTCGCCCTGCTTCAGCTCTCGCTGGTCAGGCTGCAGCAGCTGATCAGCACCGATTGTCCCGCACTCCCTAGTGAGATGACCCCAGTACCTCAGTTGAAAATGCAGAAATCACCGGTCTTCTGTGTTGCTCGTGCTGGGAGTTGGAGACTGGAGCTGTTCCTATTCGGCCATCTTGCTCCGCCCCCCCCAGTTTTTGAATTTCTTCATGGTTCAATCTTGGTGGGTTGTATGTGTCTAGGAATTTATCCATTTCCTCTAGATTTTCCATTTATGGGCATATAGTAGCCACTAATGATCCTTTGAATTGCTGTGGTATCAGATGTAATTTCGCCTTTTTCATCTCTGATTTTATTTATTTAAGTTTTCTCTCTTTTTTTCTCAGTCTGGCTACAGGTTTGTCAATGTTATTTATCTTTTCAAAAAACAAATTTTTATTTTATTGATCTTTTATATTATGTTCTTTATTTCACATCCATTTATTTCTGTTTTAATCTTTATTATTATTATTATTATTTTAACCAATTTTGTGTTCGGTTTACTCTTGCTTTTCTAGTTCTTTCATATGATTATTAAGTTCTTTATTTGACGTTTTTCTTCTTTTTGATGTAGCCATTTATAGCTATAAATTTTCCTCTTGGTACTGTTTTTGCTATGTGTCATAGATTTTGGTATGTTGTGTTCCCATTAGCATTTGAAGAAATTTTTTAATTTCTTTACTAATCTACTAGTTATTTGTGAACATATTGTTTAATTTCCATGTGTCTCTACAATTTCCAAAATTCCTCTTTTTCTTGATTTCTAGCTTTATTCTCTTGTGGTCAGGGAAGATGCTTGTTATTATTTCAAATTTTTGAGTCTTTTAAGACTTGTTTTCTGATCTCATGGTCTTTCCTTGACAGTGATCTATGTGCTGAGAAGGACCATATATATTCTGAAGTTGTGGGGGGAAATGTTCTGGAATAGCCGTTAGGTCCATTTGTTCTGTAGTACAGATTAAGTCCAATGTTTCTTTGCTGATTTTCTGTCTATAATACATGTTCAGTGCTGAAAGTGAGCATTGAAGTGCCCAGATATTGAGGTCTATCTCTCTCTTTATCCATAATAATATTTGCTTTATATATCTGAGTGTTGCTGTGTTGGTTACATAAATATTTACAATTGTTTAACCTTCTTGCTGAATTGACCCTTTTATCATTATGTAATGACCTTCTATGTCTCTTCTTATGGTTTTTGTCTTGAAACCCATTTTGTCTGACATAAATATATCTACTCATGCTATTTTTTGGTTTCCATTGGCACAGAATATAGTTTTTTCATCTCTTTATTTTCAGTCTATGTTTATTTTTATAGCAAAAATGTATTTCTTGTAGGCAGCAGATCACTGAGTCTTGTACATCTTTTTCATTTGGCCACTCTGTGTTTTTTGAGTGGACAGTTTTGTCAACTTACACTCAATATTAATGATAAATAAGGATTTACTCCTGCTATCTTATTATTTTCTGTTTGTTTTGTCATCTTCTCATCCTTCTTTTATTCCTTCTCATCTTTCTTTTTTTTTTTTTTTTTTTTTGAGACGGAGTCTCGCTCTGTCGCCCAGGCTGGAGTGCAGTGATGCCATCTCGGCTCGCTGCAAGCTCCGCCTCCCGGGTTCACGCCATTCTCCTGCCTCGGCCTCCTGAGTAGCTGGGACCACAGGCACCCGCCACCGCGCCCGGCTAATTTTTTTTGCATTTTTAGTAGAGAAGGGGTTTCACCGTGGTCTTGATCTCCTGACCTCATGATCCACCCACCTCCGCCTCCCAAAGTGCTGGGATTACAGGCGTGAGCCACCGCGCCCAGCTCCTTCTCATCTTTCTTTTAGTGAAGATGATTTTCTCTGGTAGTATGATTTGATTTCCTGCTTTTTATTTTTTTGTATATCTGTTATATGTTCATTGATTTGAGGTTACCATGAGGCTTGCAAATACTATTGTATAACCCACTATTTTAAATAGATGACAACTTAACAGTGATTGCATAAACAAACAGGCAAAAGGAGACTACTAAAAACTCTAGGTTTTAACTTTGTCCTCCAGCTTCTAACCTTTTGTTGTTTCTCTTTAAGTTTTATTGTACTATCTATGTCTTGAAAAGTTATTGTAGTTATTATTTTTGATTGGGTTCATCACTTAGTTTTTCTACTTGATAAGAGTAGTTTATATACTGCAATTACAGTATTGTAATATTCTGTGTTTTTCTGTGTGCTTACTATTATCAGTGAGTTTTGTACTTTCAGATAATTTCTTATTGCTTATGAACAACCTTTTCTTTCAGATTGAACAACTGCTTTTAGCATTTCTTGTAGGACAGGTCTGGTATTGGTGAAATCATTCGGCTTTTTTTGGTCTGGGAAAATTTTTCTTTCTTCCTTCATGTTTGATAGATATTTTCACTGGATATACTCTTGTAGGGTAAAAGTTTTTCCTGTCTTGCCATTCTCTTTTTGCCTGTAAGGTTTCCACTGAAGTCTGCTGCCAGATATATTGAAGCTTCATTGTGTGTTATTTGTTTCTTTTCTCTTACTGCTTTTAGAATCCTTTTTTTTAATTCCCGACCTTTGGGAGTTTGATTATTAAATGGCTTGAGGTAGTCTTCTTTTGGTTAAGTCTACTTGGTGTTCTATTTGTTTGGTGCAAAAGTAATCATAGTTTTGCCATTAAAAGTAATTACTTTTGGCAATTAAAAGTAATTACCACAATTACATTTGCATCCATGTAGTATAACTTTCTTATACTTAAATGTTAATATCTTTCTCTCAATTTGGTAAGTTCTCTGATATTATCCCTTTGAATAAACTTTCTGTCTCTTTCTCTTTCTCTCCCTCCTCTTTAAGGTCAGTAACGCCTAGATTTGCCCTTTTGAGGTTATTTTCTAAATCTTATATGCATGCTTCATTCTTGTCTATTCTTTTTTCTTTTGCCTTGTCTGACTGTATTTTTAAATAGCTTGTCTTCAAGTTCACCAATTCTTTCTTCTGCTTGATCAGTTCTACTGTTAAGAGGCTCTGATGCATTCTTTAGTATGTCAATTGCTCCCTCCTTCCTTCCCTCCTTCCTTCCCTCCTTCCTTCCTTCCTTCCTTCCTTCCTTCCTTCCTTCCTTCTTGCCTGCCTGCCTGCCTTCCTTCCTTCCTTCCTTCCTTCCTTCCTTCCTTCCTTCCTTCCTTCCTCTCTTTCTCTCTTTCTTTTGTTTTGACAGAGTCTCACTCTATCACCCAGGCTGGAGTGCAGTGGCATAATCTTGGCTCACTGTAACCTCTGCCTCCCAGATTCAAGTGACTCTCCTGCCTCAGCCTCCCGAGTCGCTGGGATTACAAGTGCACGCCACCATGCCTGGCTAATTTTTGTATTTTTAGTCAAGATGGGGTTTCACCATGTTGCCCAGGCTGGTCTTGAACTCCTGACCTCAGGTGATCCACCTGCCTTGGCCTCCTAAAGTTCTGGGATTACAGACATGAGACACTGCACCCAGGCATCAATTGCATTTATTGACTCTAGAATTACTTCTTGATTCTTTTTAATTTTTTCAATCTCTTTGTTAAATTTATCTAATAGAATTCTGAATTCCTTCTCTATACTCTCTTGAATTTCTTTGAGTTTCCTCAAAACAGCTATTTTGAATTATCTGTGTGAAAGGTCACATATGTCTGTTTCTCCAGGATTGATCCTGCCATAGTTCATTTGATGAGGTCATGTTTTCCTGGATGGCCTTGATGCTCAGAGATGTTTGTCAGTGTCTGGACATTGAAGAATTAAGTATTTATTTTAGTGTTTACAGTCTGGGCTTGTTTGTGCCCATATTTTTGCTCTCTTCTTTGGCCCCCTCTCAGCTGCTAATGTCTGTCTAACTACCTAACATAACCACTACCTGCCTACCACCTATGTTCACTCAAGACCCTGGGGTTCTACAATCAGCAGGTAGAGAAACCAGCCATGTTTGTGTCCTTCCCTTCAGGGCGGTGAGTTCCCCCAGGCCCTGGGTGAGCCCAGAGAAACTGTCTGGGATCCAGGAATTAGAGTCAAGTAGCTTAGAAATCTACCTGGTACTCTATTTTGCTGTGGCTAAGCTGGCTCTCAAACCACAAGACAGAATCCTTCCCTTCCTTTCCTCCATTTTGACTGGCAGAGGGGCCTCTCTCAGTGGCCACCATCACCACTGGCTCACAGGGAGTTCTTTGAGGCTAAGGCTGATGTCCCTTTAAAGCCCAAGAATCAGCTTGTGATAAATGCTGCCAGGACTGTGACTCACCCTTCAAGGCAGTGGGCTCCCTTCTGGTCCAAGGCAGGTCCAGAAATAATGTCCAAGAGCCTAGGCTTGGACTCTGATACCCTAAGAGCTCACTCAGGTACCAAAGGCGCTCCACCCCACTATGGCTGAGCTGGTACATAAGATTCAAGACAAAGTCCCCTTTTCTTTGCCCTCTGCCCTTCTCAAATAGACAGATTATTTTATCATAGCCACTACAGCTAGGAATGTGCTGGATCTCTCCTGAAGCCAACACGACTCAGTCTCATCCGAGGCCCATGGCATATTACCTGGGTATCTGCTGGTTATTCAGGACTCAAAAATTTTTTGGTCATCAGGTGATGAAACCTGCCAGGACTGGGTCCTTCCTTTCAAGGTAGCAGGTTCCCTTCTGGCTGAGGTTATTCTAGAAATGCCATCCGGGAGCCAAGGGCTAGATTGGAGGCCTCATGAATTTGCCTGGTACCCTATTTGATTGTGGCTGAGCTGTTATCCGAGATGCAAGACAAAGTCCTGTTTACTCTTTGCTCTCCTCTCTAGCTCAAGGAAGGAACCACTTTCGTTGCCACCGGCTATGCTGCCTTGGGTTGAGGGAAGGGTGGTGCAAAGACTTCCTTAGCTGACCCCTCTGGTATCTCCTTAGGTCATGTGCCACCCTGGTCCACTGGCTGTAATCCCAGCCTAGAATTAGAATTTGCCTAGGAATTTTAGTCCTTGTGTTCTAGGCTCCCTTTCAAGTTTACCTAGGGCCCTAGAGCCCTTTAGCCAGAGTTGGTGAGGCTTGCTGAAACTCAGGTTCCAACTGCTGGGATGGATGACTCCCCTCCGGCTAGGGCTGGTCCAAATGCTACCTCCATGTGTGGGCACTGACTGAACCCTGCATGATTTTGCTCTCTGCTGTGACAGGGCAGCATTTAATTCAGTGTCAAGTCCCCCAGTCACTGTGCTCTTCCCCCCACAAGTGCATAGATTCCCTCTCCACACCATACAGCCACTGCAGGGGTATGGGGGAGGGATGTCATCAGCGATTTATGACTCTCTCTCCCACCCTCTTCAGTGCCTCTTTCAGTGATATGAAGTTAAAACCAGGTACTGTATTTGCTCACCTAATTTTTGGTTCTTACGATGGTGCTTTTTTGTGTGTAGTTAGTTGTTAAAATTTGATGTTTCTGCAGGAGGGACAATCAGTGGAAGCTTCCATTCTACCATCTGTTCCACCCCCATTATGATTTTTGATGCGAATATGGAATAACTAAATTAAGCTAATTAGCATACCCATTACTTCAAATATTTTAACTTTTTTGTGATAAGCACATTAGACAGTTACTTTCTAGCAATATTGAAATGTGCAGTACTCACTTATTAGCTGTATTTAGCATGTTGTGCAATAGATCTCAAAATAAAATCGGATTTATTTATTCTATCTAACTGAGCCTTTGTTGCGCTTTGACTATTATCTTCTGATTCTCTTCACCATTCAGTCTCTGGTAATCGTGATTCTACTGTCTTTTTCTGTGATTTCAGTTGTTTGAGATTCCACATGTTAGTGAGAATATGTGGTATTTGTTTTTCTGTTTTTGACTGATTTCCCATAACATAATGTTCTCCAATTCTCCATATCATCACAAATGACATAAGTTCTTCCTTTTTAAGGGCTGAATAGTATTCCATTGTATGTATATGTATGTATATATGTATACATATGTGTATGTATATATATATGTATACATATATATGTATGTGTACATATGTATTTTTTCTTTATTTATTCATCCCTTGATGGACATGCAGGTTGATTCCATAACTTAACTATTGTGAATAGTGCTCCAGTGAACATGGGAGTACAGCCAGCTCTTCAATGTAATGATTTCAAGCCTTTCAGTTAAATACCTAGAATCAGAATTGCTGGGTCAAATGATACTATATTTTTAGCTTTTTTGAGTGATCTTTATACTTTCTCTTTCGTAATGTTTATACTAATACACTTTCGTGATCAATAGTGTATAGGGGTTCCCTTTTCTCCACATCCTCAGCAACACTTGCCTTTTCTCTTTGATAATAGATGTAACAAATGTAAGGTAATATCTCATTGTGTTTTTAATTTGCATCTCCCTAATGATTAGAGATGTTGAACATTTTTTCATATATCTATTAGCCATTCAGATGTCTTATTTTTAGAAATGTGTTTCTTGCCCATTTCTTAATCAGATTATTGGTTTTCTTTCTATAGAAAGTTTTTTTGAATTTCTAAAATATTTTGGGTATTAATAGCTCATCAGATATACGGCTTACACATATTTTCTCCCAATCCATAGACTGTCTCTTCATTGTTGTTTTCTTTGATGTGCAGAAGCTTTTTATTTTGATATAATCCCATTTGTCTTTGTTTCTATTGCTTGAGTTTTTGGAGTCAGGTCTAAAATATCATTGCCCAGACCAATGTCATGTAGTTTTTTCTCCTATGTTATTTTTTCCTGCTAATGTTATAGATTTGGGTCTTAAGTTCAATCTGTAATTTATTTTGAATTGAGTTTTGCATATGGCATAAGATAGGTGTCCAATTTCATTCTTTCACAGGCTTTTCTGAGAGCTTTCTGAATAAGTGTAGAACATGAAAACAGGCCCTGTCTCATGAGCAGCCCCCAGGGTTTGAGGAGCAAAGTGCCCTGTCTTCTGTTTGGAAAGCTTCCTTCCTCTCTGAGCCGGGGTTCAGAGGACATATGAATATGTATGGCGGGGTGGATACAAAGTTTCCCTATCTTTTTTTCCTCCATATATCCTCTCTTTATGATTCGAATCTTGATTATGATCTGAACTGCAGTTGTGATAGTTTTTGGTTGTTTGTTTTAGTGCCACTCTTCACTTCTGTCTTGTAACTATTAGGACACCTTCTAAGGTTATTATTATACTGCTTTTTTGTGGGCTGAGTTTTTGTTTAATTCTATGGGCATTTTAGGGAAATATTAGAAATGTCATTCCTTAATTAGATCTAAGGTTGGAAGTTAGAGCTTTGGTTTTGAATAATAAATCCGATAAGGTAAAGTGTGAATCACCATGGGCAAAAACCCTTCTTTTCTTCAGATATCTAGGCAAGGGATCATGCGGAATGAAACAAAGAAAAGAGCTGAGGAGTTACAGAAACAGAAATGAAATATGCAAACATGGATTGGATACCATAGAACCATAAATCTTGACCAGGGGCCTTGAAAAAAATAGAATCAAATATAATTTTGAAGTAGAGATGTTTGAGTCACAAGTTTTTGAAGAGTGACATGTTAATAAGCAACAGAGAATATTAAAAAGGAACCACTGGGGACAAGACGCTGTCTTTACTTTTAGATGTTATTATTTTATTTTTTGGTGTTTGTTACATGTTCAAAGATACATATGCATCCTGAAACTGACAGGCATAAAGTTGTGATTTTGATATAATTTGTTACCTGTGAATACAGTAGATGATTGACAAAATTATGTAGTACAAATAATATAAACATTTGGTATCATCCTCTGTAATGATACTAATATATTGTGATTTCCAAAAAGAATGACGATACCTTATAGTTTTGAGTTATTACATATATGTATGTGTGTGTATATATAGATATATATGGCTGTGTATCTACATATATATTATGTGTATACATATATATATGTCTTGTGATATTGCTTTAGCATTTGCATTTGGCATGATGATTTTAAATATTTTTAAATATGCAATGCATGTTCATGGTATAAATATCCAGGCTATAAAAAGGTACAGTCAAGGTGTGTCAAAGGCACTGAAAGGTATAGTTTTCCCCAGTCATGCAGCATTTCTCTTCACAGATGTCTTGTTTAGTTTTGTGCACCTTCTATGTGTAGATTTGTGTTACAGTGAGGAGGTTGTGAGAAGGAGTTGTTCTTCAGCACATTCTTTCCAGTTTCTAAATATTAATTGGTCATTGTTTGCTGGTCTGTGAGGTCAGTTTGGGTTATTTATATTTCCTGAAGAAGGAGAGGGTTAAAGGCTAGGGTGGAAAAGAATTCGGTACGTAGTTAGAGTAGGGAAATGTGTCATTAAGGTTTTCCCTCACTCTTCCCATAATGAGGTCTCAGCAGAGATGATGAAGGGCTCAGAGGAAGAGAGAAGAATGAAGTCACCTGCCTAGAAATGCCAATACATGTAAAAGCATGACTGGCCAAAGGAGCCTGAGACCTTGACTGGGACTTCTTTTAGAGACTCAGTGTGTTGGCCATGCACCAGTTCTCATAGAGAAAGGGCAACTTTTCCCCGTGAGGCCTGTCAGGTACAGATTTTGTAATGGCCTGTGGTCAGGCCTGAAAAGCTGCGTAAGTCTTTAACTGAAAGCAAGACTCCTCACATCCCCCTAACCCCAACCACATTTAATTATATCCGTGTATGGTCTAGCTTTTGTTGTTTTTGTTTACTGCGGGGTGTGTGTGTGTGTGTGTGTGTGTTTTGCATGGTTTCATCTTTCTTCCTATAATTTGGAGGATTTTTAGCCTGTGTTTAGCTTCTCTGGTTTCCTCTACAAATATAACTCTATATAATGCTTGGTTTCCTACTTCTTTACAGGGACTATATTAACTCCTCAGTGTAAACAATAGCAAAGTTATTTAGTATGTCCCTAATTCTACATGTCATCTCCTCTCTTTCTTTTTGAATAGATCTCCTTTCGTCTTTTTCCCTCTAGCTTTTTTCTTTTGGAAAAGCATCATGGCATGAAACTAGAAGTGAGACTTGGACCCACAGCCAGAGGTTCTGGGTGCAACACATCTCTCAAATCTATACTAGCACATTGATTTGGTCCAATGTAACTATCATATATGGTCCTGAATTCTGTCCCCTTTAAATTTGTAAAATAATAATAACCTCAATTTTTCCATGTCTTTTTTTTGAGGTAAAATACATTAGAATCTCCAAAAGACACTGATGGGTTAAAAGAATGATATAAAATTGAGGCATTATCATCTTACGGCTACTGGTTATCAACAGTTTATTAACAAAAAAAGAAGCTCTTTTTTTCTGATAGCTCTAGTTTCAACTTTTTTTTTTTTTAATAATAATGATTCTTAGTATTTTACC
>NW_016804488.1:1013859-1042604 GCF_001698545.2 Rhinopithecus bieti
AAATAATTGTGTGTTTTAATTTTCTGTTTTGAAAAGATGTAATTTAGTCAGATTTTTGACGTCTCCCTTAGCCAAGTACAAAGGAAGAAAATGAATGAAAATCATTACTGAAGTCCCTAAATGAATGACTGTATTGTCTTATGTTGCAATTGTACTGATGTTTAAATACCAATCTGAAATACGTGAGGGAACTTCAACTTGTATTAGATGGTTAAATAGGTGTGTGTGTGTGTGTGTGCGTGTGTGTGTGTATCTTTAAACCGGTGTAATAAACTTATTCTACCTTTCAAAGAAGAAGGTAAGGCTAGGCATGGTGGCTCATGCCTGTAATCCCAGTACCCAGACTCCATCTCAAACAAAACAAAACAAAACAGAAGAAGGTAAAAACATATTCCTGATCCATATGTAAGAAACAAATCAGGATGAAAGCATCGTAATCTTTCTAAAACAATGTCAAACTGTCATGGAGTGTGCGCTCCCTGAAGCTGCCTTTGGATTCAGTTTCTTTGGTTTTCATCACAGGCTCAGGGCCTTCTCCTAACAAATACATGGCGCATGTTCAAGATCCAACAAGACCAGCAGACAGGAGCCTGTGAAGTTCCTGTTAACACACAGAAACAATTCAGATATTCAGGATCCAGTCACTTGATGAAAGGGCGGGTGGTAAATTGGGGGTTAACCTTGCAATAAAGTATGGACAGTGGCAGTAGAAAATCCAGCAGTTTGGAAGCAAATGAATTTAAAATACTATCTGGAATGCAAATCAAATCCTGACCATTGAACTGTTCTTTCTTGACTCTCATTGACCTACTTCACAGTTTACAGACGGCTGATAATATAAAGGAAATTAAATGCCTGCAGTGAGAAAGTTCTTGATCTGGCAAAGGCCCCTCAGAGTGCTCCAAACATTTTATTTAATTTCCAAAATTTCTTGACCTGTTATGTCATTAAATAAAGGGGGAGAAACAGCTAGTCAGCATACATCATGATAAAAGCCACTTGAAGCTCACTTTTGTGTCCGACCCAGGACTAAAAAATGTCTTGCCTTTCTAAGTGGTGCTGAAGTATAAAGCATACAGTTATGACTTTCACTGCTAGGTTGAGATAACTGAAATGCAAGTGCATGGAAACTGTAAAATGGATGTGAGCGTTTTCTAGTAATATCAATATGATTGACAGTGATTTTGATTAAGGAGGTGTTGGTTAGCATCTCACAGAGATAGATTAGAAGATTTATATAGATGAACTCACTTCTTTTAGGTCAGTCAGAATGAGCTCTGGTTTAGATAATAAACTCTTGCCTTGCTGAAAAGCTTTATTAGCATATGACCTCCTTTTGTATGCAAATCTGCATAAGGCTGTACCCACTCAGTGCTTTCCATCTGGATTATAAGAAGACACCATGGAAAATGGGTCCTGTTCACTTAAACTTAGTTGTGACATTGGTCTTCGTAGATCCTTATTTTCCCCAAAAATTCACATAAAGAAATTTAGCTATTCACAGAGCAGCAGGTATTTAAGCTAATAAAATAGAGCATGGGAAATCACAGTACAGTTTGACTTAACATGTCTTTAAAATGCTATTTGAGTACTGACCTCTACTGTGGTTTAGCACACTCTGGATCCTCTCTGCAAACATTCTACCAAACTACTTATAGTGATAGACATCACTGCTTAATAAAATCTAAAGCATTAATAGATACGCTGTGTGCAAAAGTTGAGTGAGGTGATTTCCACTAGCTGCAAAGCAAATGCAACCGTTTTAATTGTACAGTACGCAGAAGATACCCTGCTCTGAAAGTGGAAGAAAAGGTTCTTCATTTGTTTTCATTATGAAGTCATGCCCTTAGTTTAAAAATTAACCTAAGTAATTAAAAATTAGGCAGCTATCTTTGAACTGGATGATGGCTTGCTTTGAAGGCAGAAAGACCTTTTCCACTGTTGAATCCCTGTGTTCTCAGAGTGCTGTTTTTCCTATTTTGAAGTTGAAAGATACTGAGTAGAAAAAACGAGTACGGGCCTTGGGCAGCACAGAGGCTGGAAGGGTGCAGGGGTAATTGGACAATGCAAAGAATGTTTGAATATGTATTCCATATCTTTATATGTTTTAGAACATTTAAAATATATATTGTATGTCTTTAAATTGTTAAAGAGCTCACTGAGATTGGGGAGTAGTAGTTAGGAGACCATTCAAACACATTCTAGCAGAACTTATATAAAGACTTTTTAAACATGAACATTTGTGCTAGGTGATTTATTAATTAATGTGTGGAGATTACCAACAGTTTTAAAAATATCAACTTAAGCATTGAGATATATAATACTCATAAATCATAAATATATGGGTCGATGAACTTTTATAATATTAGCATATGTGTAACTATCATCAGGAGAGAGACCTTTGGCAGACCCCCAAGAAACTCCCTTCATGGCCCTATCTAAACCAAAGATAAACACTGTTCTGGCTTTTATTACCATAGGTTAGTTTTACTTGTTTGTGAATTTTATATAAATGGGATCATACAGTTTATATTTTTACATGAGTGATTTTTTTCTATAAAACCATATTTGTAAAATGCATCCATATTATCACATGTTGCAATAGTTTTATTGTTATTAATGATGACAGATATTTGTTATGAACAATTCCTGATACACATATGAATGAAATTGCCTCCATAGAGCATGTGCGTGTTTTGCTTTTGTAAATACTGGTAGTGTTTTGGTTAACTGAGATATAATTCCTGTACCATCAAACTTACAGTTTTTTAAATGTAACAATTCAGTGATTTTTTACCATATTCATAAAGCTATACAATGATTTCCACTAACTCAAGAACATTTTCATTACTTTGTAAAGAAACCCTATACCAATTAGCAATCATTCCCCATTGCTTCCCCCTAGTGTCAACCATTAATCTACTTTCTATCTCTATGGATTTGAGTATCCTGGAAATTCCATATAAATAGGTTCATACAATAATTTCCTTTTATCTCAAATTCTTTTACTGTTTTTTCATAAAAGGGTATTGAGTTTTGTCAAATTCTTTTTCTGAGTTTAATGAGATGTGTGGTTTTTGCACTTTGTTCTATTAACATGATATAGATGATTGGTAGACTCAACAAATGATTAATTTTATATATTTAACTTTGCATTCCTGGAATAAATTACGCTTAAGCATAGTGCCTACTTCTCTTTATATGGGCTGGATTTGATTTACTTGTATTTTGTTGAGGATTTTTAAACATCTATTTATAAGAAATACTGTTATATAGCTTTCTGTCATGTCTTTAGTTGTGGTATCTGGATGATACTGACCTTATGTAATTAGCTTGGGAATGTTTTTTTCTCTTCTACTTTTTGAAACAGTCTAGAAGCATTAGTGTTAATTCATCTTTAAATATTTGGTAGAACTCACCAGTGAAACTATTTGGTACTGGGCTTTTATTTATGAAAAGGTTTTTTGGCATTGTTTCTATTGTTTTTATTATTATTATTACTAATTCAGTATCTTTACTTGTGGATCTGTTTAGATTTTCTTTTTCTCATTTGGTCACTTTCAGTATTTTCTGTCTTTCTAGGAATTTGTCCATGTTATCTAAATTTCTTAGGAGTTTGGCATATGAACATTTAGACTATTAAAAAATTTTCCATTTCTTTAAGATTGGTGGAAATGTTTTATTTCTGATTTTAGTAATTTTAATATTCTTGTTCCCTTTTTTTGGTCAGTGTAGCTATGAGTTTGTAGATTTCATTGACCTTAATCAAGTTTTGATTCTGATTATTTTCTCTATTGTTTTTCTTCCCTATTTTATTTATTTCTGCTCAAAACATTATTATTTTTTTCATTCTGTTTTCTTTACGTTTAGTTTGCTTTAGTTTTTCTAATTTCTTAGTGTAAATGGCTAGGTTATTTTTCTGACATCTACTTTTTTAAAGAATAATACAGCTATTACAGCTATATCTTTCTCTTTATGCACCTTTTCAGCTGAATACCATGTTTTGGTATGTTGTGTTTTTGTTTTCATTCATCTCAAAGTATTTTCTAATTTTCCTTTTGATTTCTTCTTTGACCCATTGGTTATGAAGGTATATGTTGTTTAATTTCTACACATTTGGGATTTCCTAAAGATTGCTTCTGTATTGATTTTTAATTTTAGCCTATTGTAGTCAAAGAACATACTTTGTATGATTCCAGTTCTTTTCATTTATTGAGGTTTTTTTTTTTTTTTTTCTGACAGAGTGTTGCTGTTTCACTCATGCTGGAGTACAGTGGCATGATCTCGGCTCACTGCAACCTCCACCTCTTGTGTTCTAGTGATTTTCCTGCCTCAGCCTTCCAAGTAGCTGGGATTACAGGCATCTGCCACCATGCCTGGCTAATTTTTGCATTTTTGGTAGAGAGTGTTTTTCACCATGTTGGGCAGGCTGGTCTTGAACTCCTGACCTAAAATGGTCCGCCCACCTTGGTCTCCCAAAGTGCTAGAATTACAGGTTTGTGTCACTGTACCCAGCTAATAAGGCTTTTTTGTTTGTTTGTTTAATAGCCAAACACTTGTTCTATTCTGGAGAATTGCTTCTATATACATTTGAGAAGAATGTTTATTCTGCTGTTTTGGGCTGGAGAGTTCTAAGTCTCTATAGTCAGCTAGTTCTAGTTATCTTGTATTGTTCCAATCTCCTATATTTTTGTTAATCTTCTAGCACAGTTAGTCTATTAAATATTGAATATGGTGTATTGAACTTGTTATTATTGTTGAATTGTCTATTTCTCCCTTTAATGCTGTCAGCATTTGCTTTGTGTGTTGTGAGGCTCTGTTCTTAATTTCATATGTTTTTATGATTAGTTTGTCTTCCCAAGGAATTGACCCTTTTATTGTTATAAGATGTGTCTCTTTGTTTTTAGTAACAATATTTTCTTCAAGTCTGTTCTGTTATATATTAGTAGTGTCACCTCAGCTGTCTTTTGGATACTGGTTTCATTGTATATCTTTTTGCATCCTTTTATTTTCAAACTATTTGTGACTTTGATTCTAAAGTGTATATTTTATAGACAGCATATAGTTGGATAATTAAAAAATATCCATTCTGCCAATCTGTGAATTGGTTAAATGGTAGAATTAATTGATAATTATGTGGTAATTACATTAAATGTAAATGAGCTAAATAATCTAATTACTGAGATGGTAGAATTGGTTTCCACCATTTTACTATTTGCTTTCTATATTTCCTCTATATTTTTCATTCCTCTGTTCTTCTATTGCTGCCATCTTTTGTGCTAAATAAGTATTTTCTAAAATACCACTTAAAGTCCTTATTGTGTTTTTTGCTATACATATTTTTGAGTTATGTTCTTAGCGATTTTCCTGGGGATTGTAACTAACATCTTGAGTTAAAATTCTCTAATTTATATTAATACAAATTTAATTTCAATAGTTTATAAAATTGCATTTCTATATAACTCCTCTCCCATTTATGCTATTATTATTACAAATTACATTTTTAGAGATTGTGTGCTCATCAGGGTTGATTACATTTATCTTGTCATTTATATTTCTTTATATGGTAATCTTAACCAGTGCTTTTTATTTTATTTCATTATATGGATTCATGTTACTGTTAGTACTGTTCATTTCAGCATTTAGTAATTTTGAGGCAGTTATACTGTCAACAAACTCTCTCGGTTTTGGTGAGCTGTGAATATCTTAATCTCTCATTAAATTTTGAAAGATAGTAATTTCTTCTTTACTGTAGAATTCTAGGCTAGATTTTTTTTTTTTTTTTTTTTTTTTTTTTTTGCTTTTAACCTCTCAACACTTTGTGCATGCCATCCTATTGTGTTCTGGCCTCTATGGTGTCTGTTAAGAAAGCAACTATTAACCTTCATGGAGATTCTTTGTACATTGTGAGTCACTTCTCTCATTGCCGTCATGATTTTCCCTTTGTCTGAAGTCTTTGACAGTTTGATTATGATTTGTCTAGGTATAGATTCTTTTGTATATACTATACAGATAAGGATCTCATTCCTGAATATATACAACATTATTATTTTCTTTCAATCTTTATAACTTTCTTTTTCTTGCCTTACTGGACTGGCCAGCACTGGCGTTATAATGTTGAATAGAAGAGGTGGTAATGGGGACCTTTCGTTTTTGATATGAAGGGCAAAACTTTAAATATTTTATGATTAACATAGGTTGGGTGTAGTGGCTCATGTCTGTAGTCCCAGCACTGTGGGAGGCCGAGGTAGGTCGATCACTTAAGGTTAGGAGTTCAATACCAGCCTGCCCAATGTGGCAAAACCCCATCTCTACTAAAAATACCAAAAAATTAGCTGGACCTGGTGGCACACACATGTAATCCCAGCTACTTGAGAGGCTGAGGCATGAGAATCACTTGAATCCTGGAGTCAGAGGTTGCAGTGAGCCGAGATCATGCCACTGCATTCCAGCCTGGGTGATGGAGTGAAACTTTGTCTAAAATAAAATAAAATAAATAAATATTTTATTAAGCATAAATATATAGCTTCTATTGTCTTGGCATACATTTTAAAATCAGATTAAGAAAGTTCTTGTATATTTTCCTTTCTAGCTTGTAAAGTTTTTTTTTTTCAATTTTTGACTTTTGTTTATTTTTATAAAGAATATATTTAGAGACAGGGTCTTGCTCTGTCACCCAGGCTCGAGTACAGTAGCATGATCATAGCTCACCATAGCCTCAAACATCTGGGCTCAAGTAATCTTTCTTCTTCAGCCTTCTGGCAGGTGGGACTACATGCCCAGCTGTTTTTATAAGCAATAATTTTAACATTTTACTGACTATTTTTTCTCACCTTTTCTTTATACTCTTAGTATACTATGTTACATTAAATAATTTTTAAATTTTATTTTAAAAATATTGAATTCATGGATAAAGTTGACTTGGTCAAAATTTCATACCCCTTTTATATATCACTTGATTTAATTGGGTAATAGTTGCTAAAATTTTGTGATGATTATTATATGGAATTATCTTGTGAATTTTACTTACTGTAACACATTTGCAGGTTTAATTGTCGAGGAATAATGGTCTCAGTAAGTAACTTGAAAATTGTTTTCAGTCTGTTTTCTAGAATAGTGTATGATCCATGTAATTTTTACATAGCTATTTCAAAGAATGCCCTAATGAATGCATTTGGGTCTAAATTTATCAAAACAATTTTAATTAATGATTCAATTTCTTTTTACATTTAGAAATTTTTAGGTTTTCTATTTCCTCCTTTTCTTGGTATATTGCATTTTAAGGGATTTTTCTATTCCATCTAAATTATTCCATTTCTATGCAGAAGTTTGGTGCATAATATACTAAAATTTTATTTTTAATATCTATCTTAAGTGATGTTGTTAGTATTACTGATTTTGATATTTTGTATCAAATTGTATTAATATTACTATTCATTACTATGTTTAAAGTACTCTATTACTGTCTTAATTTTGCTTATTATAACTTTCTAGTTCTAAAATTTTTATTCGATTTTTTAAATTGATTTCAGTTTTCTGGTAAAATTCACCTTTTTTTCCTCTTTTTTGCTCATTTATTAATTAAACTATGTTAAAATCTATGATAACTCCAATATCTGTATCACTTGTGGATTTATTTTCATTTTATTTGTTTTTTATCATAGTTTTTATTTATTTTTATTTATTTATGTTTTTTTAGTGGTATTCCTGGTGTATTCATTTGCTAGGTCTACTGTAAAAATATACCTCTGGCCAGGTGCAGTGGCTCATGCTTGTAATCCCAGTGCTCTGGGAGGTTAAGGTGGGAGGATCATTTGAGGCTAGGAGTTTGAGACCAGCCTGGACAACATAGCGAGACTCCATCTCTACAAAACAGAAACAAACCAAAACAACAACAACAAAAACATTTAATTAGCCAGGTCTGATGGTAAGGTGCATGTATGTAGTCTGAGCTACTTGGGAGGCTGAGGTGGGAGGATTGTTGGAGCCCAAAAGTTAGAGGCTGCAGTAAGCTATGATTGCGCCACTGCACTCCAGCCTCAGCTACAGAGTGAAACTCCATCTCAAAGCAACAACAACATGAATGAAAACAAAACACAAACTTAGTGGCTTAAACTAGGAAAACTTATTATCTCATGGTTCTAGAGGCTTGAACTCTGAGATCAAACTGTTGCCAGTATTAGTTCCTTCTGACTGCTGTCGGGGAGGGCTCTGCTATAGGCCTGTCTCCTTGGCTTATACATGGCCATCTTCTCTCTGTTTGTTTACATAGTCTTCCCTCTATGTATGTGTCTGTGTCCACATTTTCCCTTTTCGAAGGACATCAGTCATACCAGATTAGAGCCCACCATAGCAGCCTCATTTAAATTTGATTTTTTCTTTGACATTTTGTCTTCAAATAAGGTCATATTCCAAGGGACGGGGAGTTAGGGCTCCAACATTATTATTATTATTACTATTATTTTGGATGGGACACAATTCAACTCATAACAACTGATAAAGTTTGATTGAATGAAAACATTTAGAGTCTCTGGATGATTCTGTTTTCCTTCAAAGAAAATTCTCTTTAGCTTTGATATGGAATTATAACATATGAAATTATCTCAGCAAACTCATCTAAAATCATTTAAATAAATTTTTAAAAGGGCTTGTCTATTTGTACATTTCTGGAGGCTTCACTGTTCAATGGCCCTGATTGAGAGCCATGTTTGTTTGCCAGAGTCCTGACACCTGAATGTCTGCTTAATGACAGTTTCTGTTATCCCAGTTGGTTATTCCAGGTTTGTTATAAACTTGGTAGGTTTACTTACTTTTTAGATTCTTAGAGTTGTGTCTTGATTTTCCTCTTCAATTATAGACCTGCATTGCTCATACATTAATGAACATCTCAAGCATGAGACACCTAGAGTTACAGAGGTTTTCTTACTTTCCTCCCCCTGGGATATTGGCCTCTCAAGTCCTACCTGCTCTGGTAGCCCTGAATCTCAATTTTTATGTCTTCCAAAGACTAATAACAGCTTTTCTTAGCTCCTCTGCCTTTTAGCAGTCACTTTCTCCACAGTATCATTACTTCTTCTTCCTTATTTTATATGTGTGGCTAATACTTCAAGGAAAAACAAACAAAACACATGTCTCCTCTCAGTGAGTTTTTCTTCTTTTTGGGGTTTGAATCTTTAATTCCTAGTCTTTAAATAGATTTTTCTGCATTTTATCCAGCTGTTCCATTGTTTTATGGGCTATTGAAAACAACTCCCATTTTAGCGTCAATTTTGATGATAAAGCACAAGGATAATACAACACATGGATGGTATATTTGAAGCCGCAGATAATATATACATTAACCTTTACAAATATTCCCCTATCCCGAAAACACTTGAAACTTGAGTTTCCAGTAGACATTTTTTTTTTTTTTTACATAACACATATAAACATTTTATGGTACATACTTACACTTAACATTTATTCATTGTTTATCTGAATTACAAATTTAAGTGGATGTTTTGTATTTTTTTCTGGCAATCTTGCTTTCTTTAGAAGAATTAATAAACAATAATACATTGGAATAATTATGGTACAAAACTGATTGGAGCACTATGGAAAGACTGTAACTAAAAATTATACATGGATTTTTTATTATTTAAATATAAGGGAATGCTTTTTTAAAAGTTGATACTCTGAAGACTTAAAAGTTAAAATTTTATGACACAAATGTGGAAACTGTCATGACAAATGTACTAGCTGAATTTGAAAGACAGGAGAATATGGATGTAATAGAAACTGATGTAAAGGAAATTAAGTACCCAGTAGATCTTAAATTCTGTTTCCTCTTATCTTTATCACATACAATAGAATTAAAAGTGCAGAATATTAAATTAGTGCTGCCAGTGATAAACTTGAGAAATTGTTTCATGGTGTACATTAGAAGCCATTGACTCGGTGAGTAAGAGAATGGTAGACAATGCGCAAGATGGAGAGATTCATTTAAAATGTATAGCTTTTCCTGTGGGGCAGAGATATGGAACATGAAAAAAAAGAAACAAAACTACTGAAAAGGTACTGAGTTGTGGTTTTTGGTACAATATTTAAAGAGCTTGTAAGCTGTCACTTTCATTTTCACAACAGGAAAATACCTTAAAAGCTAAAAATTATCAACTCTTCTTAGAGCCATCAGAGACTTGAGGTCACAGAGCAAACTGCTACCCCATACTGGACAGACAGTCAGGGGACCCCCTACACCCGTGGGTTCATATCCTTGGATTCAACTAACTGCACTGCAAAATATTCAGAAAAAAGGGGATGATTCTGTCTGTACTGAACATGTACAGACTTTTTCTGTTGTTAATATTCCCTAAAAAATACAGCATAAGCACTGTTTTTATGGCATTTACAATGTATTGTGTATTATAAGTCATCAAGAAATTATTTAAAGTATTTGGGAAGATGTATGTAGGTTATAAGCAAATACTACACTGTTTTGTATAAAGGACTTGAGCATCCGTGGATTTTTAGTGTCCAAGGAGAGTCCTAGACCCATCCTCTATGGATACTGAAAATACTATAATAGAAGGAAGCCCAGGACTGTGAATCAGGAGACCTAGAAGCAGAAGTCACCAGATGGAGCCAGGATCGGTAGAAACACATCAACTGTAATCAAAAAGCGATGTAGGCTCAGTGTGGACTAACTTGAAAGTAGCCTTGGGGGCTCCTCACTGGTGAGTATTACCTACAGGAACCCTACCAGATTCTCAGTGTGAAGACTGGGGGAAAAATCCCTTTGTGCTTTCAGCAGGAAGTAATTATACGAAAATATGCCCAGACCTCTCTGTAAGGCTTAGAAAGACCAGCCCTAAGGGGAAGCTGTTTTTCCAGAGCCTAACTGACCTGGGAAAAGGGGAATGCCCAGCTCAGGCACTAGAAGACTGAGACATGATTGTGAGAATAGACAACTCTTCACCTCAACCAGCTCCTCACCACCACTTCGGTGGAGCTCCTGTGTAATAACCAAGGACTATAAGAACTACAAGCCTCAGACTCTAAGATGGAATCTCTAGGCAAACTCAAAGACAATTGGATATAAACCCAAGGACACTAGAACTGACACCACTGAGACAGCCACCAGTAAGCACAACATAACTTCTTGTCAGATAAACTCAAACCTCACAGTAAAATCCCAAATGCAGCTTAACAGTAAAGGAACAGACATCATTCAAACTATGCTGTCAAACCACAATGAAATTAAACTAGAAATAAAAAATAGAAGGATAGCTTTAGACATCCCCAAATATTTGGAGATTAAACAACATATTTCTGGGTAACACATAGGTCAGAGAAATCAGAAAGGAAATTACAAAAATTAAACTTAAATGAAAATGAAATTTAAACCTATCACAGTTTGTGGGATACAGCTAAAGTGGTGCTTAAAGGAAAATTTATGGAATTTAATGCATCTATTAGAAAAGATGACAGACTAAAATAGATAATCTAAGCTTATACCTTACTAAACTAGAGGAAGAGGAGCAAATTAAATTGAAAGTAAGCAGAAGAAAAGAAATGATACAAATCGGTGGAGAAATCAATACAATTGTAAAAGGAAAATAATAGAGAAAATCAATGAAACTAAAAGCTGAAATCAGTGAACTAAAAGATGAAATAAATAAAATTGATCAACTCCTAGGGAGATTACTGATGAAAAAAAGCAAATACAAATTACTAATATCGAAAATCAAAGATGTCATCCTTACTAATCTCATGAACATTAAAATATTAATAAGGAAATATTTTGAGCAACTCTATGCCCACATCTTGAATAACTTACTTCAAATGGGCCAATTCCCTAAATACACGATTTACCCAAACACATACAATGAGAAATAGACAATCCAAATAGGTATATATCAATGAAAGAAATTGAATCAATAACTAATGACCATAAAAGCAAAAGCACTAGACTTAGGTGGTCTCACTGGTGAGTTCTACCATTTAAGAAAGAAATGATATCAATTTACTAAAATGTCCTTTGAAAATAGATACAGAACAAATATGGTTTAACTGTTTTTATGAGGCCAGCATTACCAAAATACTGAAATCAGACAAGGACATTACAAGAAAGGAAAACTATAGCTTAGTGTCTCTTATGAATATACATGCAAAAATTCTCAACAAAGTATCAAATTGAATCTAACAATGTATGAAAAGAATTATATACTATGACAAAGAAGGATTTATTCCAGATAGGCAAGGTTCATTCAATTTTTGAAAATCAATTAATATAATCAATTACATCAACAGAATAAAAGGAAAAAATAGTTTGATCCTATTAACAGATGCATAAAAATATTTTTCACAAAAGTAACACTCATTCATGATACTAACTCTCAGCCAACTAGGAACAGAAAGGAAATTCCTTAACTTGATAAAGAACACTGACAATAAACCTTCAAGTAATATCGTACTAAACCATGAGAAGCTAGATACCTTTCTCCTAAATTTGGGAACAAGACGAGGATGTCCTCACTCTCCATTCTTACCTCAATACTCTGCCGGCAAGAAGTCCTACATAATGCAATAAGAGCAGAAAAGGGACTTAAACTCACACAGATTGGGAAGGAATAAATAAGACTGTTATTGTTTGTAGATGACATGATTATATATGTAGAAACTCCCAAAGAATTGTCAAAAAAAATGCTCCTAGAACTGATAAACATTTATATCAAGGTTTCAGGATACAACGTTAATATAGAAAAGTCCTATGTTTCCCTATATATCTACAATGAATAATTGGAATTTGACATTTTAAAAACATATCATTTACATTAACAATCCCCAAAATGGAATACTTAGCTATAAATCTAACAAATTACGTGAGGAAAACTACAAAATCCTAATGAAATAAATGGAAAAAAGTTCCAAATAAATAGATATTCCATGTTTTGGGGTAGAAAGATTTAATATCAACAAGATGTTGGTTCTTCCCAACTTGAATGTTAGGTTTAACACAACCCCAATCAAAGTCCCAGTGTTACTTTGTGGATATTAACAAACTGATTTTCAAGTACATGTGGAAAGACAAAAGATCCATGATAGGCAACACAGTATGGAAGAAAAACAAAGTTTGAAGACTGACATTACCTGACTTTAAGACTTACGTAAAGGCTCAGTAACTTCAAGAGATAGCCCCACACCAATACAGTCAACTGATATCTGAGAAGAGAACAAAGGCAATCATGTGGGAAAATCATCATCTTTGCAACAAGTGGTGCCAGAACAAATGGACATCCACATGCCAGACAATGAATCTTGGCACTTAACTTATACCTGTGACAAAAATTAACTCCAAGTGGATCTATGATCTGATTGTAAAGTGCAGATTATAGAAGTTCTAAAAAATAACATAGGATAAAATCTAGGTGACTTTGGATGTGACAATGTCTTTTTAGATACAATATCAAAAGCATGATCCATAAAAGAAAATGTTGGTAAGTTTGACTTCATTAAAGTGTATTTCTGCTCTGCAAAAGACACTGTTAAGAGATTAAAATGTCAATCCATAGACTGGGAAAAAAATTTTGCAGACCCATGTCTCGTAAAAAACTTGTACACAAAATACATAAAGTTTTGTATACATAAACTTGTATGCAAAATCCTTAAAATTAAACCACAAGAAAACACACAGTAAAAACATGGGTAAAAGATGTGAACAGATGTCTCACCAAAGAAGACAGATGCAAATAAGTTCATGATAAGATGCTCGACATCATATGTCATTGGAGAACGGCAAATTACAGCAACAATGCGATGCATCTCTATACCTAATTGAATAAAATACAAAACACTGACAACACCAAATGTTGACAACAATGTGGAGCAATCTCATTTGCTGCTGCTGAGAATTCAAAATGGTACAACCACTTTGGCAGACAGTTTGGCAGAATCTTATAAAACTCAGTGTAGTCTTTCCATCTGATTCAGCAATGCATATTAATAAAAAAAACAGTTTTATTATGTATGTATGCACAGGAGTTTCACACAAAAAATAAGACTCAAGGAGCTTCCCAGATGATTGAGGCTTATACACTATATGAGGTTAAACAAAGCAAAAGGGATTTGGGGATCCCGGGCAGGGGAGGCCAGCTATGGGAAGATGAGGGGAGGAAATGTATGCTGGATTAGGGTTGTCTCATTACACAGATAAGAATCTCTCTGGTTCAGAGTTGTCTGGGAAAGTAGCTCTCTTTCTGGTAGGGAGACATCTTTACAAATGGAAATTTCCTTTGTAAATGTGAATTTCCTTTTCAAAAGAAGACAATTTATACTCAATTTTTAGGCAGTTAAGGAGAGGTAAAGAGCTTTTCCTGTGTCTTCTGGTCTTCCTGTGTCTTCAATTGCCTTTAGCTCAAAATAATGCATATGCCAAAGAGGCCTATTTTGGGGTGACTTCTTGTATTCTTCATTTCTCATGAATTGAACCTATTCTTGTGAAATGAAATAATTGTTTTAAATAAACTGCAGTGGACTTGTTATTGATGAGCCACATTTTAAAAATGGGTTGATGCCAGTTTGGGAAACTCCTGTTCTCAGGCTGTGCTGCTTCTCTCTGCAGGGACGCTGTGGACCTGTCTTCTGCTGGTGCCGCAGGCGTGCTCATTGGCTACTGTCCCCAGCAGGATGCCCTGGACGAGCTTCTGACTGGTTGGGAACATCTCCATTATTACTGTAGCTTACGCGGGATTCCAAGGCAGTGCATCCCTGAGGTAAATTTCAGTGGGGTCTTCTAGATAAAGGGACCCATTGGGGAATGCTTGGTGACCACCTCTGGCTCCAAGGCAGCTCTCTCACCCTGTGAGGAGAAGGAACTGTAGTAGCAGATAAACTTACCTGCAAGAGATTTTCCAATGTGATTATACTGAAGAAAACATTAAATAAATTTGCCTTATTTACATTATATATTTAAACTGCATCTGTGTGAGGCAGTCATGTGGTCAGAGTTAAAACATAAATACATCATTTATAACTTTGTATCCCCCTTGCTCTTTTCTTCCTCTCTAAATGCCTTTTACATTTATTGAACTACTAATTTGTATTCAGGAAGAAATATCACAAACTCTGTATTTTCAGGGCTTATGAAAGAGTGGGCACAAAATATGTGTGGAAACTGGGGGATTGTTGGAAGCAATGACTTCTTGATGAGTGGGCGGACAGATTCCTACTGCCAGGGGATTCCTTTCTGGGTGGCCTTAGGGAATGAAGGAGTGGCAGAAACTGCAGACCTCCATACCCCCATCACTGCCTGTGTCAGAAGAGAGGCAGGTGAGCAGCGAGAGAGCAAAAGACAGCTGCCACTTCTTCTGTGCGAGTAGAGGTCAGCGAAGCAGAGCGGACAGCATTGATTGACAGCTCAGGACGTTGTACCGTGAGCCACCAAAATTGCAGTTATTTAAGCACATTTTTACCTTTTCTGCATCTCATTATAGAAAGTCTGGGGTGCGTGCTCCTCAGATTTCTGGATTCTGAACTACAAGCAGAAATAAGTGGCTTATGTGATGCATTTGCAATTAGATTCTGCGGGAGAGGGAACATTCTAGGACTCACAGGAGACAAAACTAATAGCCTTCGCCTTCACTGGTCCATGAACATTCATTCTCTGTTCTGTTTTTATAATGCTTCAGCATTTGTTCTTATTTATGCTTTCTAACTTTAAGTGAAACTAAACAGAATGTCTGCACCTCATTGTAAGGACTCTGGCCCCTTTTCCCATCTCCTGTCTTAATAAAGAAAGGATAACTGACCACCCCACAGAGACCCGCTGGTTGTAGTTAAACAGTTATTGGCATCCGTGACTAATTGTTGGCTCAATTTTTAATCGGTGTTTATCTCTGTCAGCTCCTCCTTGTTAGTTTTTGATGAAAGAGGCGGGTGCTTGGCAAAGGCTTTAAGCTGGCGCTTTTGTTTTTTGAGGGAAACATGCTTATGAAAAAAGCTCTCATTAATGTGGTAAGAGTTGGTGCTTTCTGTCATTCACAGCAATTGTGTCTTGATATTCAGCTGTCTTACAACTTTGTTTTTCTGAATTGTTCTACCAAGAAAAGTTATTTAAATGGTAACCAATTAGGAACTGCCTTCATTTCTTTTATACAACCGTAACTGATTTTGCAGACAGTATTGCTACTTGCTCTTGTTTCTAAGATGTCAGCACACTTTTGTATCTGTTCCCAAAGGAGTTAGCTCCTTTTCTGGAAAAAAATTCTCTCTTCTATATTTTTGGGGGATATTTAAGTTATAGAACAGGCATATCCATTCTGAGGTGCTTATCACAAGGTGTCCAGAAAGAATTATTATAAAATAATGGAAAACAGTAGTTTTATCTTTCAGTATTTATTCCATGTCAAGTACTGTTCTAAGTATTTTACAGCAACCATATGAAGTAGATACTTATTCCCATTTTACAAACTGAGAAATTAGACACAGTTTAATTGAGACACAGAGACACAGGGAAACTGAGACACCAGAGAAATTAGGCCATTTGCCCACGTTCACATGGCTAGTAATTGGCAAGGTTTTGCTTTGAAACCATATAAACCAGCTCCAGGGTACAAGTTCTTGACTAAGACATTACTCTGACATTTATTTTATCCAGGTTATTAGTTCTGTAAGATGGAATGCCTGGTGTATTAACAGTTCAGTCTTATTTTTATACCCCTGGGGTGGCCAAAGAAGTGGAAACTGTGTGGGGTTAGTGCATGACTTCTCCAACATGGAACTCCTCCTGCTGCCTGACTTTCCATTGGGCTGGAGTTGGGCTCAACATGTGCGCCTCACCTCCAGGCTCTCAGAACTCACAGATATGGGGGTAATCTTTAGACACATCTGCTGTTCACCTTAGTTGTTTTCTTCAGGCTGCCATCTATTTTCATTGTAACATGGACAGCCACCATTGCATGTTCTCTGATTCTAGTGGAAGACCCTCTGTGCTTGCTGGGAGGCTCCTTTGTTCAGCCTTACTGTCCCCTCTCCTCCCTCCCTGGGACCCTCGGAGCCCGTGCTGTGGCTGAGCCAGCCCACCTGTGCTCCACTTGCTGGTCATTTCTATGTATGGTCAAATTGCTCACTTCCTCAACCTTTCAAAAGTTTGATGAGGTAAGAATAAGATGCCACTTCATAAAGCTTGAATTTAGGTTCGGCAAGTTAACGTAATGATTTTCAATTTTCCCATGATTTACACTGCACAGTTTTGTGCAGTGTGTATATTTGAGCCTGAATTTAATTAACCTTGTATAACATGTTATATCAAGTTATATCACTTGGTTATTACCAGATGATGCAAGAGATGAGGGCTACACAGTCTGGGATGCTAGAGGAAATGTGTAAGAGTCCATCATGCTAGGTAGCTTTAATGTTAGTGTCATACCATAACAAACAAACAATACTTCTAAATGGGAAGAGATTTGACAAATTCTACATGTTCGTTTTCCCTGGTATAGAAGAGGTATGACCCCTTATCATCTTAGTTTTGTTAATACCTGCACATGCCTCCCAGGGAATATCCCTACTGTGTCTTGCTTCCCCCTATCTTCTCTAAAGGCATGACTTTTATCTTTAAGTTTTCTTCCATTCACACAGTCAGTTTAGCTAGAAGGAGCTAGAAGTTATAAGATAGTAGGAATGGGGACAGGAGGTCATCTTCAGAGGAAGGGCCAGGATAAACATATCCATCTGAAATCCTTGGTTTCCCTTCCCTACTTTACTACTCATTTTGATCTTTAATCTCACAGAAAATGTTGACCTGGCCATTATGCATGCTAGTGGAAACATTTTGGCTTTGGAGCCCAACAGATGTGTGTGTGAATCTCAGGGCAATTCATTTTGGCTCCAGTGATGTTTATAGAAGTCCTACTATGTGCCAAACATGAATAAGCACTGGGGCTTTGCATCCCAGTGCATATCCCATTGGGATTCATCCCAAAACGAATACATCCCCAAATGAAAGCATCCCAAAACAAATGCATTCCAGTAACTTGCCTTAAGTGTGGTACAATTTCTAGAGTTTCATGAGAGAAAAATACCAAACTGCAGAGAGAGATTCTGTGAACTTTTGACATTTTGGGATTTTAGGCAGTATTTTGCCAACCGAGATTGCTAAGGCATTGCTTTTGCCATTACTTTGACAGTATTGCTGAGTGCAGAAAAGACTACAGCAAAATACTTCTTATTAGGCTATTTTCAGTTATTTTCTGACAACATGACATTCAGAAAACATTGGATCCAACTAATACATTTGTTCCTGTATACTCTGGAATCTTTCCTATGGTTAACCAATCCAGAATTTGCAGGCTGCAATATTTAACCTTTTGTGAAACTGGGAAAACATGACATATGTTTCCTAACTTCATAAAAATGTGCAATAATAATTTGGCAAGTTTATTCAAAATGTAACCTGCATTCTCAGGTGCATTTCTCCAGAACCAAGTGCTTATATTATTATTTTTTTATTTCATTTGTCAGTTTATCAGCTTTCATTTATGTATTGCTAATCTTTGAATAACATAGATGAGAGTAACTAAAAATTTCTTTCTAATACATGCACACACACACACACGTATTTTCATTCTCTTTTTCTTGTAATATTTATAGGTCTAAAATAACCAAAAAAAAATCAACTTCACAATTTGTCATTTTTGCCAGCCTCACTACTGTTAGTACAGCAGGTCTCCAAATAACGTTGTTTAGTTCAACATTGTTTCATTACAATGATGAGAAAAATAAAATTGATTTTCTGCCAGGACTACTGTTTGAGAGGAGTTTGCACGCTCTCCCCATGGCTACGTACATTTTATCCAGGTACACTTGTTTTCTGTCATGTGCCAAAGCTGTGTACCTTAGTTTCTTTGGTGTGTCTAAATTGAGCCCATGTGGGTGAGTACACGTGGACATGTGAGTGCACCCTGTGATAGAATGGAATGCTGTCCAGGGCTGTTACTGCCTTGTGCCCTGAGCTTCCAGGATAGACTCTGACCACCCTCAACCCTGAACTGGAATAATTGGGTAAATCATGTTTTTGTTAATCTTTCACAAATGTATGTGTAGCTCACGTTTATTTCAGTGTTTGCTCTTAGAAGTGTTATTTTTATTTGGAAGTTTGGAGATGTTTTGTGACCAGACACATGCCATAGGAACTTTTGTTTCTACCAATCAGCTTATGGTAAAACTGGTTTCATTAAATGTTGATTCAGTTAAAGCAGTCTCCAAGAACATATAGATAACATTAAGTAAGGACTGCATTGGCTTTTTCCCGACAGATAAAACTTTCTCACAGGGTCTATCATGCTCTTAGTTTTCTTCTCTTTTATGGGGACATGTGCCTCCTTTTCCAGGAAGTCTTCCTGGTTTCCTTCATCTCTCATTATGAGTGTTTATCTAGCACTGATTTACACTTCTTGGCCATTCTTCTCTGAGAAAAATCTGGATGAAGCTACATTACTACTTCTGTTATCTCTTTAATTCCTGAAATGCCAGGCATTTATATTTCTTCATGTACATGACCCTTCTCTTAATATTTGTGTGTGTTTGCTTGTGAGGAATAAAATGTTTTATTTTGATATTTTAGAATTCACTTAAGTGAATTTTATTCAACTTGTGATAATTGAAATAATTGGTCTGAATGGAGCCAGGAAAAAGGATGATTCATACAAAACATTCTGGGGAAAATGACTTTACTTTCAATAAGACCAACTACTGGCCTTGATAAGATTTTCTTAGGCAGATAGGAGGAGATTAAATATTTCATCTTCATGTATCTTTGGGGCCTGGAAATCTGCATTTCCTAGAATTATACTATTTCACCATAAGACCAGTCCTTGACCCTCTTCATTCATCTGCAATGTATTTTGAAGTTGTACAAGTAAAACCATATAACAATTTCTGTTGAAAGATTTTATTGGGGGACGTAATGATTATCCTAATATTTGTAGAGGTCCTTAATGCTTCGTTATCCTTTATTATCCTGTTATTATCCTAACTTTTATGCACTTGTCAAAAAGAATATACACACTAGTTTATATTTATTTAGTTATTTGGGATGCACAATTATTAACCCATCTTTTTAGTCCTAAGGAAGTTTTCTCTCTTCTCCTAAATTTGAATTAAAATATGATTTTGGTCAATTTGGCTAAATGATGATATCTAAAAAATGAATCTATATTAATACTTCTATGGTCATAAGACTTAAATAAAATTGTTTGCAAAATTTTTAAATTGTGCTAAGTTGGAAATGAAAAAGTTGCTTACCTTGGACCCCAAGAAGAATTAATCCAGCATAGGAGACAGACTGGAAGCAGAAAATGTAGTGTGGTACAAATTACAGTGGGAAATGCTAAATAAAAGCATTCTATAGACACATAATACACAGAAGAGGTGACACATGCAACACACAGAAGAAGTGACAATTATTTTTTCTGATGAGAGATATGGGCTGGGCCTTCTAGGATGTGGGACAAGCTGGCAGGGTGGAAAGCAGGGAAGAATAAAGAAGCTGTGAACCCCAGGCTTTTGGGTACAGTCTGAACTCTCCAGTGGCTGCTGCGGGGGTGAGGTTTGACAAATGCGGCCACCATCCTTGGGACTTGGCAAAGTGGTTTTCAGCAGTTGCAAATAAGAAACATTTCCCATTCCCCTCCCCACTTCTAGTTACTTTATAAACCAAACTCTGAGTTTGCAAACATTAACAGTGACTTCTCAATGTGAAAGGGTTATTTCTTTCCCTGTGTTAATATTGAAAATTCCCTCCAGCCATAAAAATGAACAAAATCACATCTTTTGCAGCAGTGTAGATGCAGCTGGAGGCATCATCCTAAGCAAATTAACACCAGAACACAAAACCAAATACATGTGCTCTTATTTATAGTTGGGAGCTTAACATTGGGTACACATGGACACAAACATGGCAGCAGTAGACACGTGGGAATCCAAAAGTGTGGAGGGAGGGCATAAGACAAGGGGTGAAGAACTACCTATTGGGTTCCGTGCTCACTACTTGGGTGATGGATCATTAGAAGCCCAAACCTCAGCATCACACAATATACCCATGTAACAAACCTCCAATTAAAGCATTAATTGGAGGCAACATTTGTCAACAGCTATAATAGACACCCGGAATCTAAAATAATAAAGAAAGTGTTCTACTTCGGTTGTCTTCTCCCTTTAAGTTTTGACACCTCTTTCCATTAGTTTCATTCCTATTTATTTCCTTCTCAGTTTTCTTTTTGGCATACCCATCTCTGCTCACCTTAACATGGGTATTTATCTGGACCTCCAACCTCGAGTGTGTTTCTTGCTCACCCTGCTCCCTGAAATCTAGATGTGATTATTTTGACCGTCACTTAGATGTCTCCAGCCACAGAAAACTCCCACCTGTTCACTCTCAATTTCTGCCTGTATGGTGAAGGGGGATGTTTCAGGAGATGTACTTGATTGTATGTGTGAAGATGAGCAGGGTTAGTGGGAGGGAGAAGCAGGAGTGAGGACTGAGACCAGGTGTCTGGTGGGCACTTTGGTGAATGCTGGTGTGCACATGCATATTCCTCTCTTCCAGGTTGCTGGAGATCTCATCAGGCGCTTACACCTCGAAGCCCATGCGGACAAACCTGTGGCCACCTACAGTGGGGGAACCAAGCGGAAACTCTCTACAGCCCTGGCCCTGGTGGGGAAACCTGACATTCTTTTATTGGTGAGTAGAGGAATGTCAATGTCTTGGAATAAGACACATATTGCATATTGATTTATAAACTGATTTTAAGAGTTTTTCTGGGAAGTAACTTCAGAACTTGCAAAGCTGGTTCTACAAACTAGTAAACCGTTTTGCCGTAAGCCAACATTTCCCCAACATCATTTGAATTTTGCAGAAATAAAGCACTTACCTTTTGCTAGATTCACTCATATTCGTCAAACTGAAAATTCTATAAAAATTTTAATTTTAAAACAGTGTTTTAAAAGATTATTAAAATTCATCTGTAATCTGAAAACCATTATGTTTTCCTCTAGAATATTGGTTTTATGTCTTTTTCTCTGTATAGATGTATGTTTATCACAGCAGTAGTGACACCTGTCATGGTGAATCTTGAAGATGGGTGTTGAGAGTGAAGGCTGGCTATGATGTTGAGAGTAGGAAGAAAACTCCAGCAAGAGGGTAGAGTATATGCAATGGTCTTGAGACAAGGTGGTCTGTAATCAGTCTGGGAACTGCAATTAATTTGATTTGAATGAATCAAAGCATTAATTGGAGGCAACAATTGTCAAGAAATGGAGTTAATTGTCCTGCATTTCATAAAACAGCTATAATTGTTAATACAAGTAATGCCATTGAAAGAATAAATAAAGGCTATTGTTACATGCCATAAATTGGATTCTAATCACTAGAGTGCATCTTTGGACTTCACACCAGTAGAGAGCCTGAGGGGTGTCAAAAAGTATGGAAAACAAAACAGATTCCTTTTTTTCTATCTTTCTTCATCACATGAATACACCCTTTCAGTGGGGTAGTAAATGGGAATTGAGAAGGTCTGTGTTAGAAAATGGTCTCATCATTTGCTGGTTGTTTCCTGGAAACTCACTTGAATATTCTTTTTAGGTGCTATAAATTTGCTTTTGCAATGTCCAAATTCCTGGACCATTGTATAGTTTCATATTCCGGAATCTGATAATAAAAACTACCATTTGCACAATCCTGAAGTTCACAAATTGCATTTTATTTTCAACACAAGGCGGGATTATGTTCAGTAGTTAACAATATGTGGGCGTTCATTACTTTCTATGGAATTTCCCTATTCCCAGCCCCTTACAATGCATCTTCTCAGTTGGATGAAGGGGCCGCTGCTGTATAGCCATGACCTGGTTCACTGCAGACCCTGACATGCTTTTCTTTGATACATCCTTGCTCTCAGCTTTCCGTGGCTGCCCAAACCTGTGGCACAGTGGTCAAGGTGGGAACTCCAGAGTCTGACTGACAAGCATTGAATTTTGCTTCTGCAGCCACCCAACACTTGGCCTTGTATGTTCTATGCCTGCTTCCTTCTCATCTGAAAATTGTCCTGATAATAATGTCTGTCTCATGGAATCATTGAAAGCAGTAAATAGAATAAATTACATTAAGCATATAGCCCAGTATCCAGCAGACGGTAAACCACAGTAGCTACTTGTGACTGTGATGATGGTTACCGTTTAGAGCAATAGGTTAAAGAGATTTGTTGCTGGGCCTTTGGAGTTCTCAACAGAGAGACTAGAAGTGACTCTAAGAGCTGACATCAAGGAGGGAATCAGGAAAACATAAATTACACATCCAACTCTTGTGCTGAGCATTGCATGATCACACCTTTTATTTACTTATTTTTATAACTAATACACATATATATTGCTTGATTTGCAGAAAAGACTAGATATTTATTTTTCTCTTCAGTGCTTCTCCCCCAGCCCCTATTGCTTCCCATCTGTTTCTTTCTTTGGGGAAGTTTATGACCCTAAACTCTTAAGAAATATGTGTTTAGTACTCCCTGGCTAATAAAAGCACAGAAATACATCTTACAGTTTGGCAAGATTTCTCTAGAAGTGGTTCATATAAGAAATGTTTTGGTGTCTATTGAAGGAGAAAGCTTCAAGTTCTAAGAAATATCATTTTATTTGATGTTGCTAAATAAATGAAGCCTTTTTCTGCTATCATATGTCTTCCTAGGGCATATCATTCTGAAATTTTATGGAGGTTGAAAATTCATTTTAAAAACATCAGGGTTGGCTTACCTAGCCAGATCATGAGGGAGAACCAAGCTGGCATGAAAATATAGCCCAATTCCCCACCTCCCAGTTTTATGGAGGTATAATTAATAAAAATGGTATATATTTAATGAATTCAACATGTGTTGATATACCTAAATATTCTGACGTGATGACTACAATCAAACTAATTAACATATTGATGATATCATATAATTGCCATTTTTTTCCCCTGTGTGTGATGAGAACACTTAATATCTACCCTCTTAACAAATTTCAAATATGTAATACAGCATCATTACCTACAGTCCCTCTCTTAGTCCACTGTGCTGCTATAACAGACTGGATAATTTATGAAGAACAGAGAACAGACATTTGAGTTTTGGCATCTGGGAAGTCCAAGATCAAGGTACTGCCAGGTGCAGGTGCCTGCTGAAGGTGCCAGCCCTGCTTCCAAGATGACTACCTGAACCCTGTGCCCTCCAGAGGGGAGGAATACGTGTCCTCACAAGGCAAAAGTCAGAAGAGCAACAAGAGGTGAAGGTCCTTCATCAGGTGCTTTTACAAGGTCACTTAACCTTATAAACTCGTTCACCTCCCAGTGGTCACACTTCTCAATATTGTTTCATTAGGGATTGAGTTTTAATACGAATTCTGTAGGGGACGAAACATCCAAACTATAGCAGCCCTATATGCTGTATATTAGGTCTCCAGAACTTGTTTGTCCTGTATAACTGAAATTTTCTGCCCTTTGACAAGTATCTCCCCATTTCCACAGCCTGGCACCTTTCTACTGTCTCTTCCTATGTGTTCAACTTTTAATATTTCATTAAGAAGTAGTGTTTTTCCATGCATGGCTTATTTCACTTTATGCTTGGCATACGTCCTCCAGATTCACCTATGTTGTTGAAAATGGAAGGATTTCCTTATTTTTCCAGCAGAATAATGTTTCATTACACACACATACACCCAGAGAAGAGAGAGAAAGAGAAAGAGACAGAGAGAGAGACAGAGACAGAGAGAGAGACAGAGACAGAGAGAGAGAGAGAGAGAGACAAGGAAACAGGGAGAGAGAGAGGAAGAGAGAGAGAGAGACATACACATTTTCTTTTCCCATTTATACACTTAGGGATGCTTAGGTTGTTTCTTTATCTTGACTTTTGTAAATAATGTTGTCATGAGTATAGCACTTGCAGATACGCTTCCAGATACTGATTTTATTTCCTTTGGGTACACACACAGATGTGAGATTACTGGATCAGGTGGTAGTAGTATTTTTAATTTGCAGAGGAACCTCCACACTGTTTTTCACAATGTGTGTACATTTACATTCCCACCAATTGTGTATAAGGATTCACTTTTCCTCAAATCCTTGCCATTGCTGGTTATCTTCTGTCCTTTTAACAATAGCTATTCTAACAAGTACAAGGTGATATCTCATTGTCATTTTTATTTACATTTCCCTGATTATTAATAATGTTGAGCCTCTTTTCACATACCTATTGGCCATTGGCATGTCTTCTTTTGAGAAAAGTTTGTTCAAGTTTTTTGTCTATTTTTAATTATTATTATTTTGCTATTTAGTTTTATGAATTCCATATATAGGATGTAACCCCTTATTGGATATATGGTTGCAAATATTTTATCCCCCTCTGTAGTTTGCCTGCTTTGTTGATATTTTCCTTTCTTGTGCAGAAGCTCTTTTCATTTGAAATAGTACCACTGTATGTTTGCTTCTGTTTTCTCTGCTTTTGGTGTCATATCCAACAAACAAACAAACAAACAAAACATTGCCAAGACCAATGCCAAGGAGCTTTTCTTTTTTTTTTTTTTTTTGTTTCCTACAAGTTTCTTGGTTTCTGATCTTATGTTTAAATCTTTAATACATGTTCAGTTGATTTTTGTGTATGGTGTAAGATAAGGACCCAGTTTTAATTTTTTGTATGTAGATATTCAGTTTTCCCAAAGCCACATATTGAAGAGACTGTCCTTTACCCAGTTTTAATTTTGGTGTATTTGTCAAAGATTAATTGACTATATGTGTGTGGGTTTATTTCTGTACTGTCTAATCTTTTCTATGAATCTATATGTCTGTTTTTATACAAGTACCATACTTTTTAAATTACGATAGCATAGTAGTATAGTTTGAAAATAGGAAATGTGAGGCCTCCAGCACTGTTCTTCTTGCTTAATTTAGCTGTTTGTGGTCTTTTGTTGTTGTGGTGTTTTGTTTTGTTTTATAAATTTCAGTATTCTGGTTTTCTATTTCTGTGAAAAAATGACAATGGAATTGTAGGAATAGCACTGAGTCTGTAGATCGCTTTGGGTAATATGGACATTTTAAAATATTAATTCTTTCAATCCATATACATGGATAGCGCTCCATTTATTTGTCTTCAATTTCTTTAATCAAAATGTTATGGTTTTCAGTATACAGATCTTTCACTTCCTTTGTTAAAATTATTCCTAAGTATTTTATTCACTTTGATCTTACTGTAAATGAAATTGTCTAAAATATCCTTTTCTGATAACCCACTGCTATTTTATGGAAGCAAAATTGATATTTGTATGTTGATTTTGTATCATATGACTTTATTGAATTTGTTTATTAATTCTAATGGATTTTTTGGTGGAGTCTGTAGTGTTTTCTGTATATTAGATCATGCTTTTGGAAAGATGATTTTACTTATTCCTTTTTGATTTGGATGCCTTTTCTTTGTCTTGACTAAGTGCTCTGGTTAGGACTTCTAGTATTATGTTGAGTAAAAGTGGCTAGAGTGGGCATTCTTGTCTTGTTCTTCTTAGATTTGAAGTTTTTAGCTTTACACTGTTGAATATTATGTTAGTTGTGGGCTTATGATGTATGGCCTTTTATTCTTTTCTTATTTCTGCTAACTTTGGGCTTAGTTCATGTCTTTATCCAATTTCTTCAATTGCAAAGGTAGGATATTTATTTGAAATCTTTCTTTTTTCTTAATGTTGATGACTTCTTCCTCAAACCTGCTTTTACTTCATCCTATAAGTTTTGTTTTGTTTCCATTTTCGTTTGTCTCAAGATACATGTATTTTTAAAAATTTTCTTTTTAATTTCTTTTGACCCATTGGTTGTTCAGGAACATATTGTTAATTTACATGTATTTGTGAATTTTTCAGTTTTCCTCCTTATTAATTTCTAGTATTATACCATGTTGGTCTGAAATGATACTGGATATGATTTCAATTTTTAAAAAGTGTTTAGACTTGTTTTGTGGCCTAATATATGGTCTCTCCTGGAGAGTATTTTATGTGTGCTGGAGAAGAATGTGTATTCTGCTGTCGTTGGATGGAATGTTCTGTGTATGGCTGTTAGGTTCATTTGGTCTAAAGCATAGTTCAAATACGTTGTTTCCTTATTGATTTACTGTCTGGTTAATCAATGTATCATTGAAAGTGGAGTCTTGAACTCCCTATTATTATTGTAGTTATGTCTTTTACTCCTTTCAGTTCTGTTAATATTTGCATTACATATATAGCTACTCTAATATTCAGTGCATATCTATTTACAATTACTCTTTTATCATTTTATAATAAATTGACCATTTTATTATTGTATTTTCTCTTTTACAGTTTTGACTTAAAGCATATTTTGTTTGACATAAATATAGATAAACATGCCCTCTGGGTCATCATTTGCTTGGAGTATCTTTACCTATTGTTTCACACTCAGTCTATGTGTATCAAAAAAACTTTACTAAGTCTCTTGCAAACAGCATAAGGTTGGATCTTGGTTTTTAATCCTTTCATTCACTTTATGCCTTTTGATTGGCAAATGCTGTCTATTTACAGTTAATGTAATTATTAATAGGTAAGAACATATTCTTGACATTCAATTGTTTTCTGGCTATTTTTAAAGCTATTTATTCTTTTTTTCCTCTATTACTGTTTTTCTTTTAATTTGATAATTGTTTTGTGTGTTGGTATGTTGGTATGCTTTGATCCATTTCTCTGGTTTTTTTTTGTCTCTTTGTGTGTGTGTGTGTGTGTGTGTGTGTGTGTGTGTGTGTGCATGCACTGTAGGTTTTTTATTTGTGGTTACCAAGTATCTATATAAAGCATCTTATAGTTACAAAAGTCTATTTTTAACCTGATAGTAACTGAACTTATGTCACATTAAAAAAAACTACACTTTTACTTCCAACTATCTCATTTTATGTTTTAGATGTCACATTTGCAGCTCTTTATATTGTGTTTCCATTAAAAAATTATTGTAGCTATAGTTATTTTTAATACTTTTTTGTCTTTTAATCTGAATATTACAGTTAGAAGTGATTTACACACCAACATTAAAGCATTAAAGTATGCTGAATTTGGCTATATACTTAACTTTACTGTGAGTTTTATAATTTCATGTTGCTAATTAGAATCCTTTTATTTTGTTTTGAAGAACACCCATTAGCATTTTTTTTTAAAGACAGGTATTGTGTAAATGAACTCTTTCAGCTTTTGTTTGGGAAATTATTTTTCTATTTTTTATTTCTGAGGGGCAGCTTTGCTGGGTAAAGTAAGTAAAGTATTTTTGATTTGGTAGGTTTTTTTCTTTCATTAGCCCACTCTTTCCTCTTCCTGAAGATTTCTTCTGAAAAATCCACTGATAGCCTTGTTCATGTATGTAATGAGCCTTTTTTTTTTCCTCTTGTTGCTGTGAAAATTCTGCTTTTCATTTTTGACAGTTTGATTATTGTGTATCTCAGTGAATAATTCATTGGGTTGAAGCTATTTGGGAACTTTTAAGCTTCATATATCTCAGTGTTCAAATGTCTTTCTCTTTATCCAAATTTGGGAATGTTTCAGCCATTATTTATTTAATAAGCATTCTGCTGCCCCTTTTTCTCACCTTTTTTAATTTTGTAAATCTCATATTGTAAAAGTTAGGTCTCTGGATAATGTGCCACAAACCTTGTTAGGCTTTCTTTGTTCTTCTTAATTCTTTTTTTTTTTTTTTTTTTTTTTTT
>NW_016804488.1:1042806-1050887 GCF_001698545.2 Rhinopithecus bieti
TTTTTTTTTTTTTTTTTTTTTAATTTTCCTTGGCTGGATAATTTTAAATAATCTGCCTTCAAGTTCACAGATTTGTTTTTAATCTGCTTGATCAAATGTGCTTTTGGCATTCTCTATTATATTTTTTATTTCTTTTTATTTTTCTGCTCCAGTATTTCTATTTGGTTCTTTTCTATATACATAATTTTGATCTCTTTTTTGAATTTCTCTGGATGAGGTGAGAAAGTGGGACTCTTGGGTAGCATGCTGTGTGGCTGGAGGAGTCAGGTGCTCACTCATTGTTCTCTCACGTTCCCCTATCATTCTGGCTTTGTTGAGCAGAGTGTAACAAAACCAATTGGAGAGATGCCTGTTAGAGCCAGAGCAGAGATTTTTCTTTCACCTGAGATCTGGCCTCTCATGTCGTTGTGTATATTTCTATCTGTGTTTTTCAAATACTGATTACTCTGTATTGCCTTTCCTTCAGGATGAACCCAGCTCTGGGATGGATCCCTGCTCTAAGCGGTACCTATGGCAAACAATAATGAAGGAGGTTCGGGAAGGCTGTGCTGCAGTGCTGACCTCCCACAGGTGAGCTCCAGTTTCTCCTGTAGTCATTTCCTGAGCAAGACTGACTAACAAAGGTTAAGAAGTGCATTTAGGCCCCTGTACAGTGCTACACATAGACATTGCTTAATCTTTACAGCACAATAATGGTGATATTGTTGTTAGCCCTTATTGTATAAATTGAGACTGAAACCATGAGGGATTACGTTGTATAACCAAGTTTACATAGCAAACAGGTGGCAGAGCTAGAATTTGAACCTAGTATTCTGTGTCCAAAGATGATATTCTTGCCTCATCCATTGCTACTGTTCAAGGATGAGTACTAGACTACTGTTTTCAGGTCTTCCTGAAGGATTGTTCAGATCCTTTCCATCCAAGGCCTCTTATTTCAGCAGGTAGAATTAGCTGAACTAAAATACTTAACAGGTTACTGAATCTGGTTTAACATTTTCTTTATCACAGAATTAAGTTTGTAATTAGATTTCAAAACCATTGACTTATTTTTAATTTTCTAATACACTGTTCTAGGCCACACAGAATTAAAAATACAGATTTTATAAAACCTACTTATGGGAAGTGAGCAATGTAATTTAACTAATACAAATCATAATGATGTAATAAAGACCAGGCTTTAACGTTTAGACTTGTTTTGTCTTTATGCTTAAGTAAAATATACTGTCAAGATGTCAAGAGCTGCCAAAGATCTGACATTTTGCCCTTTTATAAGCTGGCAAATTTAGCTTGATACAGTTTTATGGATGTTGACACAAGAAATGAGACTTCTGGGTCGGAGATGAAATACTTTATTGCTCACAGCAAAAACAGTAGCCAGAGTGTCAGCATGGTTTCTCATTGGTTCCCTAAATCCCAGTTTCTACTGGACTAATGGATGCCTGCACACATAGGAGAGGAATGCCAAATCTAGTGAAATTACCACCTTATAACATCTAATAAAGAAGTCAGCTCTTGGTTTGGGAGGAGGTGTCGCTTCTTCCATGGTTGTTTGCTGCAAGCACAACTTTGAGAAATGGCCCAGGTAAAGAGCAGTTAGGGCCTTATATTCTTGCAATTCATGGCAAGACATGTAGGAACACAAGGCACCCATGGAAACATGCTTCCCAACAGTCTAAATCATTCCGTCTATACTTGAATACCCCAGCTTTTGTTACCAGAAGTGATATAAAGCTAGCCCTATCATTTGAAATGTGAGATTTCTGAGAAGACCTCAGAAGACTTTGCTGATTACTGCAGCATTATTAGTTTATGTAAAAATACTATTAAATGCTATAACTCAGCATGCATAATCCTATTATACATAAATCTTACAGCCATTTCCTGTAACAAGTATTAGTGGCTGCAAAGCAAATGTATTGTGAATAAATCAGCCATTCACACATTTCTCACGTTGCTGCATGTCAAAGTAGACTTTTCTTCTTAATTTTCTGTCTTAATATTTCTATCTTTCTTTTTTTAAAAACAATCATTCACTGATAGGTTTGTCTATATTGCTTAACATTCTCCGATTTTCACTACCAGACTAAACTTTACACTGTTGTTTTTTTAAATATCACTTTCTGAAGTATAATTTACATTTCATATAACTTAACCACTATAAGTATGGAATTCTATGATTCTTTAGTAAATTTATAGACTTCTGCAAATGTTACCATAAATAAGTCTTAGAAAATTTCTGGCACCTGCCCCTAAATTTTCTCATGCTTATTTTCAGTTAAATTAGCATTCAAGGCCAGGCGGGGTAGTTCACACCTGTAATCCCAGCACTTTGGGAGGCTGAGGTGGGCGGATCTCGAGGTCAGGAGATCAAGACCATCCTGGCTAACACGGTGAAACTCGTCTCTACTAAAAATACAAAAAATTAGCCGGGCACGGTGGCGGGTGCCTGTAGTCCCAGCTACTCAGGAGGCTGAGGCAGGAGAATGGCATGAATCTGGGAGGTGGAGCTTGCAGTGAGCCGAGGTTGTGCCATTGCACTCCAGCCTGGGTGACAGAGAGAGACTGCGTCTCAAAAACAAACAAACAAACAAACAAACAAACAAAAAAACATTCACAACCTCCACCTAGGAAAACATTGATGGCTTTCTGTCTACGTAAATTTGCTTTATATGGATATTTCATTAACTGAATCATATAATCAGTAGTCTGCTGCCTCTGACTCTTTTTTTTATTTACTGTAACACTTTTAAAGTCTATCCATTGCGTTTTGTGTCAATACCTTGCTCCTTTTCATTCTGAACAGTATCCCATTTTATAGCTATACCTCTTCTGTTTATCTATTCACTGGTTGATGAGCATTTGGGTTGTTTCCAGTGTTTTGCTATTATGAATAACATGTTATGAACAGTCATATAAATGTCTTTGTATGTATAGACATGTTTTAATTTTTTTAAAATTTTCTGAGTCAAGTTGCTAGGTTGAATAGTAAGTTGTATTTGATACTTTAAGAAACTGCAGGATGATTTCCCAAATTGGCCTTATCAGTATATGTTTCCAGCAACAATGATGAGTCTTCTTTATTCCATATCCTTGTCACTACTGTCTGTCTTTTTTGATTATAGGCATCCTAGTGAAGTTGGGTTTTAATTCACATTTTCCTAAGGACTAATGCTGTTAGAATCTTTTTATGTTCCTAATGGTTATTTGTATTAATTCTTTAGTGAAATATCTATTCCAATATGTCCTCCATCCTCCATTTTTAAAAAATGGCTTTATACTTTAGAATAGTTTTAGGTTCACTGTAAAATTGAGAGGAAGGTACAGAGATTTTTAAAATCCCTCCTTGCCTTCACACATGCATATCCTCCCCTATTATCAACATACAGCACCAGAGTGATACATTTATTAAAACTGATCAGCCTACATTGACAGCACGTCACCACCCGAATCCAGTTTACATTGGGTTCACTCTTGGTGTTGGACATTTTACGGATTTGGACAAATATCTAATAAGAAACCACCATTTTAGTATCAGACAGAATTGTTTCTCAGCCCTAAAAATTTTCTGTGTTCCACCTGTTCATCTCTCCTGCCTAACCCCTGGTAACCACTCATCTTTTTACTGTCTCCATAGTTTTACCTTTTCCACAGTGCCATATAGTTGGAATCATATAGTATGTAGTCTTTTCAGATTGACTTTTTGCATTAAGTTTCTCCCATGTCTTCTCATGGCTTGATAGCTCATTTCATTTCAATCCCGAGTCATATTCCACTATCTGGATGTACTACAGCTTATTTATCCACTCATCTGCTGAACCACATTTTGGTTGCTTCCAAGTTTTCACAGTTCTGGAAAAAGCTGCTTAAGGATCCGTGTGCAGTTTTTTGTGTGAACATATTTTCAACTCGTTTGGGTAAATACCAAGGAATGTGATTGCTGGATTGGATGGTAAGAGTATGTTAATTTTTGTAAGGATCCTTTATTTTTTAATTGTTTTTTATCTATTATTTTTGAATTGTAATAGTTCTTTTTATGTAGCAGATATTCCTATATTCTGAATAGAAGTCCCTTGCTGGATAAATGATTTGCACATGTGTATATCCAGTCTATGGCTGTCTTTCCATTTTGTTAATGTCTTTCCATTTTCCATTGTCTTTGAAAGTGCAAACATTTTAAATATTGATTACATTCAGTTGATTGATTTATTTTTTATATGGTTTGTGCTTTTGGTGTCTCATCTAAGAACTATTTGTTCAAGTGAAGTCCTAGAGATTTTCTTCTATCTTTTTTTACCTAAAAATTGTAGAATTTTAGCTCTTATATTTAAGTCTTTGATCTATTTCAAGCTAAATTTTGTGTATAGTATGAGAAAAGGATATAAATTCATCTTTATGCATGTTAATATCCAATTATTTCAGCACTCTTCCTTGTAAAGATGATCTTTTATCCCACTGAATTGTCATAGCACCTTTATTGTATTATTTATTGTGTAATTTATTTTTGGACTCTCAATTATTATCCATTGATATGTATGCCTATTTTCTCGCCCAATAATATCATGTTGATTATGGTTGTTTTCTGTTAAGTTTTGTAAACAGTGTTATTCCTTCAGCTTTTTCCTTCTATTACAAAATTTTCATTCTCTTGAAATATTTTCAGTTTCTTTTGTGATTACTTCTTTGACCCTTAGTTTATTTAGAAGTGTTGTTCCATTTTCAAATACTTGGAGATTTTTAAGACTTTTTTTCTGTTATTCATTTCTGATTTAACTGCTGTAATTAGATAAAATATGTTGTATGATTTTCATCCTTTTAAATTTGTTAGGACTTTTTAATGGCCTACCAGAGGGGTTACAGTTTTTTTTTTTTTTTAATAAAACCCCGTTATATATATATTTGGTTTTGCAAGTCATATGGTGTGTCCTGCAGTATCCAACTCCATTGTTGCAGTGTGAAAGCTTCCCCCAGCATTAGGTAAATGCATAATTGTGGTTGTATTCCAATAAAACTTTATTCATTCCTCTCCCCCATCCCCTACAAAATTGTGGCAGGCTGGATTTAGCCAATATGCTGCAGTTTTTTACTCCAGGCTTAACATGTGGTTTATCCTAGAGAATTGTCTATGCAAAGGAAAATGTATTCTATAGTATTTGGATGGAATATTGTATACACAGCAAGTTAGTTTTGACAATGTTGTTTAAGTATTCTGTATTCTTGTGGATTTTTCCCTGGGTATTCTATCAATTACTGAAAATAAGATACTGAAATCTTCAAGTATAATTGTTATTTTTTCTTTTCCTTCTTTAAATTCTGTCAGTTTTTGCTGCATATATTTGGAATCTGTATAGTTAGTGAATATGCATTCTTAACTGCTATCATATTAATATTTTGACTTTCTTATCATTATGAAATGTCTCTTTTTCACTCTAGCAACATGTTTTATCTTAAAGTCTATTTTGTTTCTTAAAATAGCCATTGCTTCTGTCTCTTGGGTAATGTTTGTACGGTATATCTTTTCATATTCTTTTTTTTTTTTTTTTTTTTGAGACGGTGTCTCGTTCTGCCACCCAGGCTGGAGTGCAGTGGCCAGATCTCAGCTCACTGCAAGCTCCGCCTCCCGGCTTCACGCCATTCTCCTGCCTCAGCCTCCCCAGTAGCTGGGACTACAGGCGCCCGCCACCTCGCCCGGCTAGTTTTTTGTATTTTTTTTAGTAGAGACGGGGTTTCCATATTCTTTTACTTTCAAATAATTTGTGTCTTTGAATAGGAGTGTTTCCTATAGATTGTGTATAGTTGGATATTGTTCTTTTCCCAATCTGACAATGTCTGCCTTTTGTGTGAGGTGTTTAAACTATTCCACATTTAATGTAATTATTGATATGGCTGAAGTAACATTGACTGTTTTGCTATTTTTTATATAATGTCTCCTGTGTTTCTTGTATCTCTGTTTCTACTTGACAGTCTTATATATTAAATGAGTAATTTGAAGTATTCTGTATTTGATATCTTATCTATTTTTTAAATTATGTTCTTACTGGCTAGTCTAAGGATGATAGTATACCACTTTATGCTAACTTAATTCTGGAAAAGTATTGTAATCTTGCCCTAATATGGCTCTATTTCCTCTGTTTTTCTTTTTGTTATTATTCCCATATACATTACATTTTATATGCTCTAAATCCAATGAAGTGCATTGTAAGTTTCACTTTACTCAATTTTGAATTTTTATAGAAGATAAGAAAATATATGAAAAAAGATATACACAGTCTTAAATAGTAATCCATATGCAATTGTCATTTCTGACGCTTGTCTGTCCATATGAAAAATGTGAGAAAATTTTGGCTATTATTTACTCAAATAGTTTTTCTGGCCCTATCTGTCTTTCCTTTTCTTTTGGTCTTCCATTACATGTATGTTGAAACTCTGATGTTATCGCACAAGTCTGAGTTCTTGGTCATTTTTTTTAGTCTTGTTTTCTCTATTTTTGGATTGGGTAATCTTTATTGATCTATGTGTTCACTGATTCCTCTGCCATTTTGGATCTGGTGTTGACTCTGCTAGTGAAGTTTTCATTTAATTTCTTGTAATCTTTAACTGAAAGATTTATTTTTGGTTCTTTTTTATATTTTTTATCCCCTTCTTCAGAATCCCTATTTACTGATTTTGTTGTCACACTTTAATTCTTTTTTTTTTTTTTTTTTAATTCTTAAAGTTCTGGGGTACATGTGAAGAACGGGCAGGTTTGTTACATAGGTACACATGTTCCATGGTGGTTTGCTGCACCCATCAACTTGTCATCTCTATTAGGTATTTCTCCTAATGCTATCCCTCATACGGTCCCCCCGCCCCGCAACAGGCCCGTGTGTGTGATGCTCCCCTCCCTGTGTCCATGTGTCCTCATTGTTCAACACCCACTTATGAGTGAGAACATGCTGTGTTTGGTTTTCTGTTCTTGTATTACTTTGCTGAGAATGATGATTTCCAGCTTCATTCATGTCCCTACAAAGGACATGAATTCATCCTTTTTTATGGCTGGATAATATTTCATGGTGTATATGTGCCACATTTTCTTTATCCAGTCTATCTTTGATGGGCATTTGGGTTGGTTCAAAGTCTTTGCTATTGTGAACAGTCCCTCAATAAACATATGTGTGCACGTGTCTTTATAGTAGAATGATTTATAATCCTTTGGGTATATACCTAGTAATGGGATTGCTGGGTCAATGGTATTTCTAGCTCCAGATCCTTGAGGAATTGCCGCACTGTCTTCCACAATGGTTGAACTAATTTACACTCACCACCAACAGTGTAAAAGCATTCCTGTTCCTCCACATCCTCTCCAGCATCTGTTGTTTTCTGACTTTCTAATGATCACCATTCTCACTGGCATAAGATGGCATCTCATTTTGGTTTTGATTTGCATTTCTGTAATGACCAGTGATGAGGAGCTTTGTTACATATGTTTGTTGGCTGCATAAATGTCTTCTTTTGAGAAGTGTCTGTTTATATCCTTTGCCCACTTATTGATTTTTTTTTCTTGTAAATTTGTTTAAGTTCTTTGTAGATTCTGGATATTAGCCCTTTGTCAGATGGATAGATTGCAAAATTTTTCTCCCATTCTGTAGGTTGCCTGATCACTCTGATGATAGTTTCTTTTGCTGTGCAGAAGCTCTTTAGTTTAATTAGATTACATTTGCCAATTTTGGATTTTGTTGCCATTGTTTTTGGTGTTTTAGTTACGAAGTCTTTGCCCATGCCTATGTTGTGAAAGATATTGCCTAGGTTTTCTTTTAGGGTTTTTATGGTTTTAGGTCTTACATTTAAGTCTTTAATCCATCTTGAGCTAATTTTTGCATAAGGTGTAAGGAAGGGATCCAGTTTCAGCTTTATGTATGTGGCTACCAAGTTTTCCCAACACCATTTATTAAATAGGGAATTCTTTCCCCATTGCTTGTTTTTGTCAGGTTTGTCAAAGATCAGATGGTTGTAGATGTGTGGTGTTATTTCTGAGGCCTCTGTTCTGTTCCATTGGTCTATATATCTGTTTTGGTACCAGTACCATGCTGTTTTTGTTACTATAG
>NW_016804488.1:1051471-1067716 GCF_001698545.2 Rhinopithecus bieti
ATAATTATGGTTTTTTTTTTTTTTTTTTTTTTGTTATTGGTTCTGTTTATGTGATGGATTACATATATTGATTTGTGTATTTTGAACCAGATTTGCATCCCAGGGATGAAGCCGACTTGATAGTAGTGGATAAGCTTTTTGATGTGCTAATGGATTTGGTTTGCCAGCATTTTATTGAGGATTTTCGCATCGATGTTCATCAGGGATATTGGCCTAAAATTTTCTTTTTTTGTGTGTGTGTGTCTCAGCCAGGTTTTGGTATCAGGATGATTCTGACCTCATAAAATGAGTTAAGGAGAATTCCCTCTTTTTCTACTGATTGGAATAGTTTCAGAAGGAATGGTACCAGCTCCTGTCTGTACCTCTGGTAAAATTTGGCTGTGAATTTGTCTGGTCCTGGACTTTTTTGGTTGGTAGGCCAATTTCTCAATTTCAGAACTTGTTATTGGTCTATTCAGGGATTCAACTTCTTTCTGGTTTAGTCTTTGGAGGGTGTATATTATTTCAGTAATTTCTCCATTTCTTCTAGATTTTCTAGTTGATTTGCATAGAGGTGTTTATTAGTATTCTCTGATGGTAGTTTGTATTTCTGTGGGATTGGTGGTGATATCCCCTTTATCATCTTTTATTGTGTCTGTTTGATTCTTCTCCCTTTTCTTCTTTGTTAGTCTGGCTAGTAGTCTATCTATTTTGTTGATGTTTTCAAAAAGCCAGCTCCTGGATTCATTGATTTTTGGAAGAATTTGTTGTTTCTCTCTCTCCTTCAGTTCTGCTCTGATCTTAGTTATTTCTTGCCTTCTGCTAGCTTTTGAATGTGTTTGCTCTTGCTTCTCTAGTTCTTTTAATTGTGATGTTAGGGTGTCAATTTTAGATCTTTTCGGCTTTCTCTTGTGGGCATTTAGTGCTATAAATTTCCCTCTACACGCTGCTTTAAAAGTATCCCAGGGGTATGCTGTGCCTTTGTTCCCATTGGTTTCAAAGAACATCTTTATTTCTGCCTTAATTTCATTATTTACTCAGTAGTCATTCGGGAGCAGGTTGTTCAGTTTCCATGTAGTTGTGCAGTTTTGGGTGAGTTTCCTAATGCTGAGTTCTAATTGGATTGCACTGTGGTCTGAAAGACTGTTATGATTTCTGTTTTTTTGCATTTGCTGAGGAGTGTTTTATTTCCTTTTGTGTGGTCAATTTTAGAATAAGTATGATGTGATACTGAGAAGAATGTATATTCTGTTGATTTGGGATGGGGAGTTCTGTAGATGTCTATTCGGTCTGCTTGGTCCAGAACTGAGTTGAAGTCTTGGATATTCTTGTTAATTTTCTGTCTCATTGATCTGTCTAATATTGACAGTAGGGTGTTAAAGTCTGCTACTATTATTGTGTGGGAGTATAAGTCTCTTTGTAGGTCTCTAAGAATTTACTTTATGAATCTGGGTGCTCCTGTGTTTCATGAATAAATATTTAGGATAGTTAGCTCTTCTTGTTGCATTGATCCCTTTGATATTATGTAATGGCCTTCTTTGTCTCTTTTGATCATTGTTGGTTTAAAGTCTGTTTTATCAGAGACTAGGATTGCAATCCCTGATTTCTTTTGCTTTCCATTTGCTTATTCCTCCATCCCTTTATTTCAAGCCAATATATGTCTTTGCACATGAGATGGGTCTCCTGAATACAGCGCACCCATGGGTCTTGACTCTTTATCCAATTTGCCAGTCTGTGTCTTTTAATTGGGGCTTTTAGCCCATTTACATTTAAGGTTAATATTGTTATGTGTGAATTTGATCCTGTCATTATGATGCTAGCTGCTTATTTTGCCTGTTAGTTGATGCAGTTTCTTTATAGTGTCAATGGTCTTTAGAATTTGGTATGTTTTTTCAGTGGTTGGTACTGGTTGTTCCTTTACATGTTTAGTGCTTCCTTCAAGAGCTCTTGTAAGGCAGGCCTGGTAGTGACAAAATCTCTCAGCATTTGCTTGTCTGTAAATGATTTTATTTCTCCTTTGCTTATGAAGCTTTGTTTAGCTGGATATGAAATTCTGGGTTGAAAATTCCTTTCTTTAAGAATGTGAAATATTGTCCCCCATTCTCTTCTGGCTTGTAGGGTTTCTGCCGAGATATCCACTGTTAGTCTGACGGGCTTTCCTTTGTGGGTAACCTGACTTTTCTCTCTGGCTGCCCTTAACATTTTTTCCTTCATTTCAACCTTGATAAATCTGATGATTATGTGTCTTGGGTTTGGTCTTCTCAAGGAATATTTTTGTGGTGTTCTCTGGCTTGTAGGGTTTCTGCAGAGAGATCCACTGTTAATCTGATGGGCTTCCCTTTGTGGATAACCTGACTTTTCTCTCTGGCTGCCCTTAACATTTTTTCCTTCATTTCAACCTTGGTGAATCTGACGATTATGTGTCTTGGGTTGGTGTTCTTGAGGAATATCTTTGTGGTGTTCTCTCTATTTCCTGAATTTGAATGTTGGCCTGCCTTGCTAGGTTGTGGAAGTTCTCCTGGATAATATCCTGAAGAGTGTTTCCCAACTTGGTTCCATTCTCCCCATCACTTTCAGATACACCAAGCAAATGTAGATTTGGTCTTTTCACATAGTCCCATATTTTGTGGTGGCTTTCTTTGTTTCTTTTCACTCTTTTTCTCTAATTTTTCTTCTTGCTTTGTTTCACTGAGTTGATCTTCAGTCTCTGATATCTTTTCGTCTGCTTGATTGATTCGGCTCCCGATACTTGTGTATGCTTCATGAAGTTCTCTTGCTGTGTTTTTCAGCTCCATCAGATCATTTATGTTCTTCTCTACATTGGTTATTTTAGTTAGCAATTCGTCTAGCCTTTTTTCAAGGTTCTTAGCTTTCTTGCATTGGGCTAGAACATACTCCTTTAGCTCATAGGAGTTTGTGATTACCCAACTTCCGAAGCCTACTTCTGTCAGTTCATCAGACTTATTCTCCATCCAGTTTTGTTCCCTTGCTGGCAAGGAGTTGTGATCCTTTGGAGGAGAAGAGGCATTCTGGTTTTTGGAATTTTCAGCCTTTTTGCTCTGGTTTCTCCCCATCTTCATGGATTTATCTGCCTTTGGTCTTTGATGTTGATGATCTTTGGATGTGGTCTCTGAGTGGACATGCTTTTTGTTGATGTTGATACTATTCCTTTCTGTTTGTTAGTTTTCCAAGAGTCAAGCTCCTCTGCTGCAGGTCTGCCAGAGTTTGCTGGAGATCTGCTCCAGACTCTGTTTGCCTGGGTGTCACCGGCGAAGACTACAGAACAGCAAAGATTGCTGCCTGTTCTTTCCTCTGGAAGCTTCATCCCAGAGGGTCACCTGCCAAATGCCAGTGAGAGCTCTCCTATATGAGATGTCTGTTGGCCCCTACTGGGAGGTGTCTCCCAGTTAGGATACACGGGGGTCAGGGACCCACCTGAGGAGGCAGTCTGTCCCTTATCGGAACTCGAATACTGTGCTGGGAGCACTGCTACTTCCTTCAGAGCTGTCAGACACGGATGTTTAAGCCTGCTAAAGCTGCACCCCCAGCCACCCCTTCCCCCAGGTTCTCTGTCCCAGGGAGATGGGGGTTTTATCTGTAAGTACCTGACAGGGGCTGCTGCCTGTGTTTCAGAGATTCCCTGACCAGAGAGGAGAAATCTACAGAGACACTCAGCTTTGCTGAGCTGCGGTGGGTTCCACCCAGTTTGAACTTCATGAATGCTTTGTTTACACTTTGAGGGTAAAACTGCCTACTCAAGCCTCAGCAATGGTGGACACCCCTCCCCCAACCAAGCTTGAGTGTCCCAGGTCCACCTCAGACTGCTGTGCTAGCAGCAAGAATTTCAAGCCCGTGGATCTTAGTTTGCTGGGTTCTGTGGGGGGTGGGACCCACTGAGCCAGGTGCCAGGCACTGGAGGAAATCTCCTCATCTGCTGGTTGCAAAGATCATGGGAAAAGTGCAGTATCTGGGCCGGAGTGCACCATTCCTCCCAGTATAGTCTCTCACAGCTTCCTTTGGGTAGGAAAGGGAAGTCCCCCGACCCCTTGCATTTTCAAGGTTGAGGCAACTCACCACCCTGCTTCAGCTGGCCCTCCATGGGCTGCACCCACTGTCCAACCAGTCCCAGTGAGATGAACTGGGCACCTCAGTTGGAAATGCAGAAATCACCCGCCTTCTGTGTCAATCTCTCTGGGAGCTGCAGACTGGAGCTGTTCCTATTTAGTCATCTCTTCAGCTCTCTCTTTAATTCTTTAAAGTTGGTTTTCATTAGTTCTTTGATGATGTTTATAATAGCTGGATTTAAATTTTTTCTTCTAAATCTAGCATCTGAGAACACTTGTAAACAATTTCTTTTAACTGCTTTTTCCTCCCCAATTATGGGGAGAAACTTTCTTATTTCTTTGCATGCCTTATAGATTTTTATTGAAAACTGGACATTTTAGATCATTATAGCAGGTCTGGATTCTGATTCTCCCTCCCCTATGGTGGTTATTGTTGCCAATTTTTTAAAAGTTTATTTGTTTATTTTGTGTTTGTGTCTTACTTAGTTGCCTGAGATAAATCTATGAAAACTCTTTCTCCTTTAGTGAGTGGCTCTACTCCGATTCCTCTACTCATTTTTTATTTTTTATTTTTATTTTTGGACCATCTCACTCTGTCATCCAGGCTGGAGTACAGCAGTGCAATCTCAGATCACTGCAACATCTGCCTTGTGGGTTCAAGTGATTCTCCTGCCTTAGCCTCCCAAGTAGCTGGGATTACAGGTGCCTACACCATGCCCAGCTAATTTTTGTATTTCCAGTAGAGACAGGGTTTCACCATGTTGGTCAGGCTGGTCTTGAACTCCTGACCTCAGGTGATCCTCCCACTTCAGCTCTCCGAAATTCTGGGATTACAGGCATAAGTCACCATGCCCAGCCAGTTTGTTTTTTTAAAATTTGTTCTCGTTTTTAAAAATTTCTTCTCATTTTTTAAGACTGGCTCATAGGAGTCACTCTGTTTATGCATAGGTTAGTTGCTAGTGAGTGACTGGGCACCAGTTGTGCTCAACCACCTCAGACCAACAAGGTTTTTTCTTTGCAAATTTATCTGTGTATGGATAGTGAAGAAATTCCAAGTTCAGGCTATTTTCATGTTAGCCTAAGTTTACTGGCTCCTTTTGTGTCTCTCCTATGGGCATGTGGACAGCCTCTGGGTTGACAAAGAACATGTGGTTGGCCTGGGCCCTCTCCAATCTCAGCTGCACATACATGTAGCCACAGCTATATGCATGCTATATCCATGCAATTCCAGTCTAGTAGAGGCCAGATACTGGAGGTATTGGCTTTTTCTGTTTGCTTGGTTCCAAAATAATCAGGTATATCAACAGTGTCACTGGACCTGGGCATTACCCAGTGGTCCAAATTGTTTGCACCCTCTTCAGCTAGGGCTGAGCTACTAATCCTCATGGTCTGCCCTTCCTGCCAGTAGTTGCATGTTGGCGAAACTGGGGAGAGCAGGAAGCAGCCTATGGTTGGAATGCCACTGATTATCAGTCTTCTTACCCTAAGTTTAGCAGTTTATCAGCTAAAGTGCTCTTAGATTGTGCTATACCTTTTTGTTCAATTTTCAGAATTTTGAAATGGCGATTTTTGTTAATTGTGTCCAGATTCATCATTGCTTTTTGAGAAAACAATTTACCAGTTTCTTCATTTGACCCTAGTTGGAAGTCCTACCCTGGGATTTTTTGTTGTAGTTTTTCTTGTATTTCACTTCAGAAAACAAAATTTTATGTTAAAATGAATTAAATTTGATAAACCTTCTACTTTATCATAATGCATACACATGTTTGCTTAAAATTATCATTTTATTTTGCCAATTCTAGAAACTCTCTACATTTTTGTATTTGTTTTGCTGGCATTTGTTTGCTGGCATGAGGACATGAGCCTTCATGTTCATGCAGAAGTTCTAAGATTGGGTAAAGTGGTGTCACGATAAAAATTTGATTTATTTCTCATATAATTATTGTAGATTGTTCTCAGAAAGACTGCATATCATTGAAATTTCTCTTTTATATCCTCCTATTCATTTGGCTTCACATTAAATATATATATATATATATATTCATTTCCATAAATCTGTCCATATCCATGCAGTACAAAGATCAAAATTACTCATTGTTAATGAAAAGTGGGGAAGCTTATGATTTATTCTGTGATTCTAAAATGGCAGCCTTTGTTGAAAAAAAGTCTCTGTATTGGACATTTTTCCCTTAACTTTGAGTTCATTTATCATTGCCTCTTCTGGTTCCTTACCCCAGGGAATCTTGGTAAAGTGTGGAGTAGGAAACTGAGGATAAGAACCTTGTATACTACTTTTCTTACTAAGGGAGTTGAAATCAGTATAATAAAGAATGACCAACACTACTTTTTTCTCACACATCCAACATCATGAATTCCGATATAACTCCTGAAATCTCTGCATTGCCTAGCCATATTTCTGTACTAATTAGATTATCCAGCCATACAGGAAATGTTGTGTTTATTTTTTGAAGCTAGCAATCTTACTTGGCCAGAGAAGGAGAAAGAGAGTCAAGGGGAAGGTGCTACACATTTGTTAACAACCAGATCTCATGAGAACTCATTCACTATCACAAGAATAGCAATGGGGAAACCTGCCCCATGATCAAATAATCTCTGACCAGGCCCTTCCACCAACATTGGGGATTACAATTTGACATGATATTTGGGCAGGGACACTAAATCTAAACCATATTATTTTGTAACTGGCCTCTCCCATATCTCATGTCTTTCCCACATTGCAAAACACAATCATCCCTTCTCAAAATTCCCCCATGTCTTAACTCATTTCAGCATGAACTCAAAAGTCCACAGTCCAGAGTTTTGTCTGAGAAAAGGCAAGGCCCTTCCGCATGAGCCTGTAAAATAAAAAACAAATTAGTTACTTCCAAGATACAATGAGAGTACAGACATTGGGCAAATACACCTGAACAAAACGGAAGAAATCAGCTAAAGGAGAGAGGCTACAGGCCCTGAGCAAGTTCAGAACCCAGCAGAGTAGTCATTAAATTTTAAAGCTCCAAAATAATCTCCTTTGATTCCATGTCTCACATTCAGGCCACACTGAAGCAAGGGGTGGATTGCAAGACCTTGAGCAGCTCCACACCTGTGGTTCTGCAGGGCTTAGCAGGTGCCCATGGCTGCTTTCAAGGACTGGTATTGAGTGCCTGTGGCTTTTCCAGGAGCTCAGTGCAAGCTGCCAGTGGATGTACCATTCTGCAGTTTGGAGAGTGGTAGCCCTCTTCTCACGGTTCTACTAGGCAGTGCCCCAGTGGGGACTCTGTGTGGATGCTCCAGTCCCACATTTCTCTTCTACACTGCCCTAGTAGAGGTTCTCCACGAAGGCCACATCCATGCAGCAGACATCTGTTTGGACATCCAGGTGTTTCCATACATCCTCTGAAATCTAGGTGGAGGCTCCTAAGCCTCAACTCTTGCCCTCTGTGCATCCGCAGGCTTACTGCCACATGGAAGCCTCCAAGGCTTACTACTTGCACTCTCTGGACCAGTAGCCTGGGATCTATCTGGGACAATTTAGCCATGGCTGGAGCTGGAGCAGCTGCAACACAGTGAGCAGTGTCCAGGGCAGTGGGGCCCTGGGCCCAGCCCACAATTTCTTCCCTCCTAGGCTTCCAGGCCTGTGATGCAAGGCGCTGCCTAGAAGGTCTCTGACATGCTTTTGAGGCATTTTTCCTATTGTCTTGGTTATTAACATTCAGTTCTTCTTTACTTATGCAAATTTCTTCAGCCATCCCTCCTCAGAAAATGTGTTTTTTTTTCTACCACATTGTCAGGCTGCAAATTTTCCAAACTTCTATCCTCTGTTTCCCTTTTAAATAAAAATTTTAATTTCAGGTCATCTCTTTGCTCATGCATAACAAAAGTGAACTATGCTCCGGTTTCCAATAAGTTTCTCATCTCTATCTGAGATCTCCTCACCCTGGACTTACTGTCTGTATCACTATCAGCATTTCGGTCACAACAATTTAACAAGCCTCTAGGAAGTTCCAAACTCACTTATTTTCCTGTCTTCTTCTGAGCCCTCCAAACTGTTCTAGCCTCTGACCATTATCCAGTTCCAAAGCTGCTTTCACATTTTCAGGTATTTTTATTGCAATCCCCCTCTGTCTGTACAAATTTTCTGTATTCGTTTGTTTTCACATTGCCATAGAGAAAAGAAGTTTAACAGGCTCACAGTTCCACAGGCTGTACAGGAAGCATGGCTGGGGAGGTCTCAGGAAACTTACAATCATGGCAGAAGGCAAAGGGGCAGCGGGCATGTCTTACATGGCCAGAGCAGGAGGAAGACAGTGAAAGGGGCAGTGCTACACACTTTTAAACAAACAGATCTCGTGAGAACTTACTATCATGAGAACGACCGGCAAGGGGAAAATATGCCACCATGATCCAGTTACCTCCCGCCAGGCCTCTCCTCCAACACAGGTGATCACAATCCGATAGGAGATTTCGGTGGTGACACAAACACAAACCATATTAGACCTCCACTTGTCTGAACTATGTTTAAGAAACTAATAAATAAGTGACTTCATATTCTACCTTGCCGAGACCAGCTCCATCAGGGAGACCCTAACCCAGCAGCACTAGAGGAATTAAAGACACACACACAGAAATATAGAGTGTGAAGTGGGAAATCAGGGGTCTCACAGCCTTCAGAGCTGAAAGCCCCAAACAGAGATTTACCCACATATTTATTAACAGCAAACCAGTCATTAGCATTGTTTCTGTAGATACTAAATTAACCAAAAGTATCCCTTATGGGAAACGAAGGGATGGGCGGAATTAATTGCAGTGGGAACACGCCCTTAAGACACAGATCACTCATGCTTTTGGTTGTGGTTTAAGAATGCCTTTAAGCGGTTTTCCACCCTGGGCTGGCCAGGTGTTCCTTGCCCTCAGTCCTGTAAACCCACAACCTTCCAGCTTGGGTGCTAGGGCCATTATGGACATATCACAATGCCGCAGAGATTTTATTTATGACCAGTTTGGGGGCCAGTTTATGTCCAGATTTTGGGAGGCTTGTTCCCAACATGTCTCCTTCTTTGATTTGCAAAGAGATAAAAGCAAGGGCAGCTTTGTCACAGTGAGCTACTTCTCGCAGGAGTCAGAATCCGCATCTGCTGACTATACAAATACAAACAACATAGATTAAAAGCACAATCCTCATTGAAATCACAGAGCTTCCAAGTGTTTTATCCATTTTTAATGGGTTACTAGCTGCTAATCTGTCTGCAGCTCCTTCAAGTATTCCAGTTCCTGGCATGAAGGTCAGGTGTGCCTGGGATGCTTGAAATATTTGTTCTTTTAATTTTGCAATATCCAAAGACAAGTTTGTAGAGTGTCCCTCTAGATGCTTTTTAATTCTTTCCCAAATTTTGATCCACAAATCCTTATGTTAAGCTCCTAGAGTAGGCCATATCATTTGAGGTTGAGGTGCCACTATACCGCCATGGTTACAGATAATAGGAACTTTTGCTGTTCTTCTCATCATTTCTACCATCTGACCATTTTGTTCAGATCATCTGAACATAGTGTGGCCGTGGCACACAGACTGAGAGGTGCAATTCAAGCTAAACATCCCCTTAGAGGGCCAATTAATAATGATTCCATAGGTATCGTTGTGCAGCACCTCTGCCTGTTCTGCAAAGCAATCTTCCTAAACACATATGTTCATTTTTTCGAACTGGGTCCAATCCTGTTTATAAAATACGTTTTTAAGGGCGGTATGCCTCAATTATAGGAGAGATTATTATGGTAAATACTGAGATCAGAAAGCATGTGTAACTGTGTCATACAGTGATTGCATCCAGGCATTATTATCAGCCCTTGTTGAAGGAATACTCACGGCAGTGGTGATCACCGCTATCATAGCTACCATTAAATTATTGATTGTGACTGGTTGTCCCGCTTTCCTCAGGTTTTCTTCTGCCATCTGTGACAGCTTCTTGATCTGTCCCCAGGTGGGTGGCTGTGTTCGACGGGTGTTGCTCCTGACAGTTGGGGTCCTCCTCAGCGTCAGTCTTGACATGGCTGCAACCGGGGGTAAACAGCTTCATTTTAGGAAAATGATTATCGAGAATACTCACAAAGTCAGCTAAATGGGTTTGCCAAGTAAGACTATTTATAAAGCTTGCTGTATTTGTGCCTTCGTGAGAGGGACAATAATTTTTCCAGGATCATACCCATGTAATTTAGCAGCCCGAGTTCTCCCAATCCCTATCATAGTAGTGATTTGATCTAAATACAGAGTTAGAGTCCGTGAATTAGTATGTGGAAGAAAAAGCCACTCTACTAAGTCCTGTTCTTGCGCAATAACACCAGTAGGTGAATGCTGAGTTGAAAAAATTAGCAAATCTAGAGTTTCTCTGGATCTATTCTATTTATCCAAGCTTTATGGACTTGCTTCTCAATCAGCTATAACTCTGCCTCTGCCTCCTTTGCAAATTGCCGAGGGCTAGTGAGACTAGGGTTTCCTCTAAGGATAGAAAACAAATTACTCATGGCATAGGTAGGAATGCCTAGAGCAGGTCTTATCCAATTAATATCCCCCAGTAATTTTTGAAAGTCATTTAATGTTCTTAATTTATCCCTATGTGTGGTTACTTTCTGTGCACAATGGTAGTGTCATTTACTAAGGTCCCCAAGTAGGAGTAAGGAGTAGTAATCTGAATTTTGTCAGGAGCTATAATTAAACCCGTGCGAGAAATCGAATTTTGCAAGTGATCATAACATTGGAGTAATATTTCTCGAGTGGGGGCAGCACAAAGTATATTATCCGTATAGTGAATAATGTAACACTGTGAAAATTTTTTACGAGTAGGTTCAATTGCTTGCCCCACATACGTCTGGCAAATAGTTGAACTGTTTAACATGCCCTGTGGCAACACTTTCCAATGATAATATTTAGCAGGCTGCAGGTTGTTTACTGCAGGAACTGTAAATGCAAACCATTCACAGTCTTGCTCAGCTAAAGTGATAGTAAAGAAACGGTCTTTTAAATCTATGACTATTAAAGGCCAGTTTTTTGGAATTATAGCAGGAGAAGGCAATCCTGGCCGTAATGCTCTCATAAGTTGTATAACTGAATTGATGGCTCTTAAGTCAGTTAACATTCTCCATTTTCCTGATTTTTTCTTAATTACAAAACTGGAGAATTCCAAAGGGAAAATGTTGGAGCTATGTGCCCATTTTCTAATTGTTCAGTAACTAGTTTCTCTAAAGCCTCCAGTTTTTCCTTACTTAGCAGTCATTGTTCTATCCAAATTGGCTTATTTGTTAACCATTTTAAAGGTATAGGTTCTGGAGTCTTAACAATGGCCACCATCAAAAAATTTTTTCTAATCTTTGGCGGGAACTTTGTTTTTCCGCTTACAGCGGTTCTTTCAAACCTTGCAAATTTTTTTCTTTGAATAGTTATTTCACAGGTAGGATGTTTATCAGCAATTTGATTTACCCAATAAGTTGCTTTGCCTTGTTTATTTGTGCTTCCAAATCCTCCTGTTCATTTAATTTCACTTTTTCCCATTCCCACATACGGCACAATCAGGAGCTGTGCTATGCGCTCTCCTGGCTCTGCTTTCCAGGGAACAGAAGTAGATACAATTTGAATTTCCCCGTTATAATCTGAATCGATGACTCCTGTATGTATTTGTATGCCTTTTAAACTTACACTAGACCTTCCTAAAAGTAATCCTATTGTCCCTGCTGGCAAGGGTCCACAGACTCTTGTTGGGACCTTTTGCGGGGGTTCCCAGGCAGAAGGCTCACAGCTTTTGTGCAGCATAAATCTACTGAGGCAGTACTGACTGTGGCGGGGGACAGACATTGTACAGGGGTGAGAGAATGGCCTGAACTGGAAATGCCCCAGTTTAGAACGAGGCCCGGGACAGGCCCCTCATGGCGTTTCCTGAAATCGAATTTCCATCTTTATCAAACTTAAGAGTGACACTCACTAGCCCAGTGTTTCCTTTTTTACATTTTGGACATATTTCAGGCTCAACAGTTTTCTTTCTTCCCCCATCTGGTGGCTTAACTCGCTGATTTTTTCTACATTCTTTTTTAGTGTGACCATGCTTTCCACAGTTAAAACAAGCTCCAGGAAATGGAGTATTTCCTTTATCCGCTCTCAGTCCTGCCATTGCCTGTGCCAACAAAGTAGACCTTCCTTTATGCAGATTACCTCCGATACCATCACAGGCCTTGGTATAATCAACTAAATGTGCTTTCCCTCTGATAGGTCACAGAGCAGCCTGGCAATCGGGATTAGCATTGTCGAAAGCTAATAACTGCAACACTATATCCCGAGCAGCCGAATCTGCAATCATCTTTTCAAGAGACTCCTGTAACTGAGCTATAAAATCAACGTACGGTTCTCTGGGTCCCTGTTTTGCAGCACTAAAGAAAGGGTAATTTTCCCCACCTGAAGTGATTTTTTCCTGAACGCTAATGCACACTCCTCTAAGCTGTTCTATGGCATCACTCTGCATGACCACTTGTGCATCTAAACCAGCCCAGCCGCCAACCCCCAAAAGTTGGTTTGCAGTTATATTAATTTGAGGTTGGGCCTGGACATTGCGAGCAGCCTGAATGGAAAGTTCATCTGCCCACCAAGTTTTAAATTGTAAGTTTTATTTATTTTATTTTATTTTTTTTGAGACGGAGTCTTGCTCTGTCACCTGGGCTGGAGTGCAGTGGCCGGATCTCAGCTCACTGCAAGCTCCGCCTCCCGGGTTTATGCCATTCTCCTGCCTCAGCCTCCCGAGTAGCTGGGACTACAGGCGCCGCCACCTCGCCCGGCTAGTTTTTTGTATTTTTAGTAGAGATGGGGTTTCACCATGTTAGCCAAGGTGGTCTATGATCTCCTGACCTCGTGATCCGCCCGTCTCGGCCTCCCAAAGTGCTGGGATTACAGGCTTGAGCCACCGCGCCCGGCCAAATTGTAAGTTTTAAACTGAGCAGGAGTTAGACAAGCTCGAGTAAGAGCGTCCCAGTCAGTAGGAACAATCCGACTGGAAAAGTAACATTCTTTAACAGTCCCATTACAAAAGGAGAACCTGTTCCATACTCATTTATAGCTTGTTTTAATTCTTTGAGTAATTTAAAAGGAAAAGGCTCAAATGTAGCTATAATATTTCCCTCTTGATCCCGGGGGTGTATTCTAACAGGGAACTGCCAAGCCTCTAAATCACCCTCTTATCTAGCTTGCTGAATTCCTGCCTGAATAGAACTAAGAACTCCAGGCGCTGCTGGAACAGTCACTGGGGCAACTACTTTTCACCCAGTGTCCTCCAGAAAAGAAAGATCTGGGGGGACATTTTCTTCAAAATAATAAGGAGGGGGTGCAGAAGGGTAGGGATGAACTTCTTCCTTTGCTGCTTTAGCTTTAGCTGGCAAATAAACATGCTCTGTAACCTCTTCTGTTACTTTGCTATACTCTCCTTCATCCTCATCATCCCTGTGAAAAAGTTCCAAGGTGAAACGAACCAGACCCCAAACTTGCCCCATTGTTACCCTGACGCTTCCGAGCTCCCCTTCTTAGGGATTGCTATAAGAGTACTCGGGTGTCCCCCAGCTAGTTTTCCGTTCCAGCTGTCACTCTGGCGACCCTTCAACCTGGATTCGAGCCCCCACGAATAGACACCACTTGCCAAGACCAGCTCGATCAGGGAGACCTGAAACCAGCGGCGCTAGAGGAATTAAAGACACACACACAGAAATATAGAGGTGTGGAGTGGGAAACAAGGGGTCTCACAGCCTTCAGAGCTGAAAGCCCCAGAGATTTACCCACATGTTTATTAACAGCAAACCAGTCTTTAGCATTGTTTCTATAGATATTAAATTAACTAAAAGTATCCCTTATGGGAAAGGAAGGGATGGGCAGAATTAATTGCAGTGGGAACACGCCCTTAAGACACAGATCACTCATGCTTTTGTTTGTGGCATAAGAATGCCTTTAAGCGGTTTTCCGCCCTGGGCAGGCCGGGTGTTCCTTGCCCTCATTTCCGTAAACCCACAACCTTCCAGCTTGGGTGTTAGGGCCATTATGGACATATCACAGTGCTGCAGAGATTTTATTTATGACCAGTTTTGGGGCCAGTTTATGGCCAGATTTTGGGGGGCTTGCTCCCAACACTTCCTCTTTAATTAGAGTACCTACTGTGTGCCCGTAAGATGATTACTTTTAAATTGAAATTAAAGAAATATGTGTTTGTACAGGAAAATATATAAGGCATATTTGGAAAATTTATGACATGTATTTCTTGGACTTCATGCTAAGCAACTATAACAAAGAGACCTCAACTTATAGTGGCCCAGACAAGACATATTTTTTCCTCTTGCTTAATTCATGTCAGTGGGCTGTGCATCATCAGGCCAACCAAGGCCTTGGGTTCTTTCCACCATGCCACCACTACAATCATCATGGTTAATGTTGACTCATCAGCACCGTGTCTACATCCTAGCTCAAGGGAAGTGGAGAAAAACAAAATCCAGGTCAAGTGGCTTGCTGTATTTCAACATGACCCAGAAACTGTACACCCATTGACCTGAGTTTGTTGCATGTCCACATCGAGGTGCGTGGAAGGCTGAGAAATGTCTTTATCTGAATGCCCATTAACCCACCTAGAAGACTGCTTTATGACTGTACTCCAATAATATGAATAACATATACTTCCTGTAGGGTATTTAGATAATGCAAAATGGTAAAATAAGTAAAGAAAATCCATCATTAATTTCATTTTTGAGATATTGACAGTCATACTTTTTTGTGTGTTTTTCTTCCTAGGAAGTTTTTTAACATACTTGTGCAATTCTCTGAATACACATTGTCATTTTACCATTGCTATATTTAATGAACTTTTCTCCATATGATTAATTGACTTTGGTGAACCTCATTTTAATAGCTAACACATGGATGAACTCTTACTTATATGAGTGATATATTGTCCCACTGTGAAATATTTACCTGTTTCCAGATGCTTACTATTATAAATAAGTTGTTACATGCATTTGTATTTTCAGTGTTTTCTAGGTTAAGTTCTTAGGAAAGGAATTATTGCCAAATTGTGTTCAAAAAGTTATGCCAATTTTTACTCCCAACAGCAATATATGAGATGACATATTTAACATTACTGGGAAAATGGCCTTAACTTTTGGGCATTTTTTTTTTTTTTTGAGAACTCATTGTTTTTGAAGTGACGATTGGAAATAAAAACCCCTCATTTTTCTCTACAATACACAAAAGCACACATGAACACTTTTCCAGCAAGAAAATAGCTTTAAAATAAATTGATTTAATGGTTTATATTTTATAATTTGTTGATATGTTTATTACCCATGAGTAGTTCTTTGAATGGTCTCTACATGTTATTTACCCTTTTTTCTCTATTATATTTTTATTATTTTGTTATAAATAAAATTATATGTTATATTATTTTGTTTTATTATGTTGTTTTATTATTTTGTTTAAATAATAATATAACAATTATATCATAATTTTATTATTTTGTTTTGTTTATTATTATATTTTTACTATAAAGAGCTCATATATGAGTATATATCAACCTCTACCCAGTATGTCTACTGGAATTTTTTTCTTTTTTCTTTTTTGAGACAGATACTGGCTCTTCTCACCCAGGCTGGAGTGCAGTGGCACAATCTCGGCTCACTGCAACCTCCACCTCCCGGGTTCAAGCGATTCTCCTGCCTCAGCCTCTTGAGTAGCTGGGACTACAGGTGCCCCCCACCATGCCCGGCTAAATTTTCGTACTTTTAGTAGAGATAGGGTTTCACTATGTTGGCCAGGCTGGTCTCGAACTCCTGACCTCAGGTGATCCACCCACCTCGGCCTCCCAAAGTACTGGGATTACAGGCATGAGCCACCGTGCCTGACTGGAATGTTTTAAATGCTAGTTTGCTGTGTTAAGGCACAAGGAGTACAAACCCCTTAATAGCTTCTTCCATTGCTTTTCTGCTTAGAAAATATCTTCTCATATTCAAATCATTATGTATATAAGATAGTAACATCTTGTTTGTGGCTCTCTTATCTTATTCTAATGACATCTGCCTTGTAATTCTTTAGTGTATTACCAAATTGCAATTGTTTTAGTTATATAGAAAATATTTACATTTTCTGGAGCAAGTCTTCTTTCATGATTCCTCTTTCATTATTTTCTTCCTTTCACTAAGT
>NW_016804488.1:1068059-1078129 GCF_001698545.2 Rhinopithecus bieti
ATAATATTTTTCATTATTATAATACTATAATTATAGATTACCAATTTTGTAACATTTTGAATTGAAATGTCAAAATATAATTTAAATTATAGCTACACATTAAAATGCTATTTATGGTATTATATTCTATATTATACACTACATTAAAATAGAACTTATTTATAGTTTACATATAATTAATTTACTTCTGTTTTCTGTTTACACTTAAGGTATAATTTGATATTTACACTGACATATTAGTAATATTTTATATTGCACTAATTTTCATATTGTAACGGTTTTTCCATTTTCAAAATATCCATTCTTTTCTTTTCTTCCATGCCTCCTTCCATTAATTCCAGATTTCATTTGTGCCTATTAGTTAGGCTTTCTTGTTTCTTTTCCTAAAACATTCACATTGCTTTGTTAAGATTATTCTTACTTTGTGTTTTTGCACTATTGCTAAATGCTTCTCTTCTACATATTTTATAGCTGATCTTCCTGGTATAAGAAAATATTGATTTTTTGTTAATTGTAAAATTGGCTGTCTAAATAAAACCTTATTGTTTTTAAAAGCTTTTTATTTGGTTAACATGAGATTTCTGTATAAAAAATTAGGTAATGTGCTCTAATGGTATCTTGTCTCCTTTCTGCTTTGAAAAGTTTGACTCGAGCCTCCCCTCTTCAGGAAATGGCTCATTTTTGTCTCTTTCCCTTCCTCGCAGCATGGAGGAGTGTGAGGCTCTTTGCACAAGACTGGCCATAATGGTCAACGGCAGCTTCAGATGTCTTGGTTCTCCTCAGCACATCAAAAATAGGTGCGTTGAAGTTCTCCTTTTGCTTAAATCTTTACTATGAAATCAATAGCATGATGCAGGGTTATGCATCCATTTGGATTATGAAAGACTAAAGACTTCTTTCCTGTGCTCACTGATCCTTTATATTTCTTCCTGGTTAATTCCCTTCATGTATTCTCTTCATTTCCTTTTTGGAATCTTAATGATTTTGTTATCAATTTATGAGGGCATTGCTACATCCTGGTATAACATTAAAAAAATCAAAGTTGCCTAAATACATGTCCAATTTCCTTTCAATTTGTTTAACCTGTCATTCTTATGTAGAATAATTTATTCATTTATGTTGATAAATCTCTTATTTTCATTTGTTCATTGTTTTTAAGGTTAGGATTCTCAAGCAGAGATTTGGTAAACAGTCATATGTAAATTTTAAATACTTTTAATTTATGGAGAAAATAGCTGATGCTCAGGATTGAGATGACATAGTAGGGGTGAGTGTCCATTTTAGAGTTAGGCACTACTGGAACGGTCAGCCTCACAGTTGTTTGCTGCTTCGGGTCAACCACTGGTCAGATGCACCTACTAGAAACTATTCTCAGTATGTACTCTGCCCATCTTTAATAGGTATCATAAAAAAATAGTATTTCATGCTCTCCAACCTTTATGAACGCCTACATAAAGTTTTATAATCCATTCCTGATTGTTGGGTGATTTATGTCTGGTTTATGTTTACAAAAGTTTGCTGCAAGAGCCAGCAGGATGAAGCACATGGGGATAGGTTTTCTCTAGCTGTTGCATTCTACATACTGGAAAATCTGTGCCTACTTCCGAGTTTTGGTTCCAATAATGTGATATATGGGTTGAGCATGAATTGTTAGTGGATATGAACTGTAGGACTATATTAAACGAGAAATGGCTTGTGGGTTATTCATGGAAACATCAAACTTAATAAAATTTAAAAAATAATTTGTGGCCAGGTAAGGTGGCTCACACCTGTAATTCTAGCACTTTGGGAGGATGGAGTGGGAGGATCACTTGAGGCCCAGAATTTGAGACCAGCCTGGGCAACATAGTGAGACCTCATTCCTACAAAACACTTTTAAACAGTTAATTTTTAAAAATTATATCCAGGTGTGGTGGGGTGCATCTGTAGTGCTAGCTACTTAGGAGGTAGGAGGATCAGTTGTGTCCAAGAGGTCAAGGCCACAGTAAACCATGATTGTGTCACTATACTCCAGCCTGCATGACAGAGCAAGACCCTGTCTGAAAAAAAATAAAAAGTAAAATAAAATAACATAATTTGTAAAGTACTTATTCTCCTATAACTATAAACCTATAATAAACATATGATGATGTGTGTTTCTATAATATTGAAATAAAGAATAAACGATTGATCATGACATAGATCGTAACAATAACTAGATTTTTCATAAACTTTGGCATCCATACCTGGGAGTCAGCAACATTAGAACCCATTTCTCTGATGTGGAGCTGCTGAGATGGATGAGAGAACTTTTAGTGGGGCTCCTTCCTCCTCCTCTCCATCCCTTTCTTTCCATGAACATGAATTTTTAGGAACATGAATGAGGAAGAGTAGGGTCTGGGTGTGGGGAAAAGTTCTGATGAGATAACACAGGAGAAGATAAGGGTTTTGGAGAGAAAATTTTGGCAGAATTTGGGCAGGGATCTGAGTATCAGGATTTCCCCATGGAGAGGCAGGAGGCTAGTGAGGAGGGTCCCTGGCTTAGGCTGGGAAACATCTTCCCAGAGGGAGAACAGAAGAAAGGAGCTACAGAAATCCCACAGAGGTGGGACCCAGAGGGCAGGGCTTGGGCCTCAGAGACCAGTTTCCCCGGGGAGGGGCAGGTGCAACAAGAGCTTGCTATGAAAGCCGAGTGGAGTGAAACCAGGGGAGCACGAGGGTTTAGCCACCTTTAGCTTCTGAGTTGCAGTGCTGACCTTGACCTCATGAACAGTCAGGAACCCTCAAACTTCAGTGTAGGTCTCAGCAAATTCGCCTGTGACAGGAAGCTGAGGCTTGCACCTGCTATGGCAGTTCACTCAGACAAAGCAGCCATCTTTCAGGGTGAAGGGGGGAAAGTGGAAAAGGAATGTCAGAATCAGAAAAATGAGGAGCCACAGAAATATAGAGGGAAGAACGTATGTGGCAAGTAGGGACAGATACATAAGAGGAAAAACAAAATGGAAAGTGAAGTGAAATTGCCCAAACCAAAGAACTCTCCCTACCTCACTCTCTGCCCCCGGCACAGCCCTCAGAGAAATGGGGACTCAGATGAGAAACAACTCTTCCATGGGACTTCAGGCCCCACCTGAGCTCCTTGAGTTCATCCCACTTTCCTGAGTCTGGGGAGCAAGACTCAAACACAAGAATCACTTCCTACCCCAATCTGCGGGGGGCACTGTCTTTCCTTCCCACCCTGTGTTGGTTCAGTCGGCCCAGTACACCCGTGCCTGACTCTGCTGTTTGTCTTCCCTCCTGCTGTGCTCATTTGAGTTCCTTTCTTGGGTTCTAAGCGAAACCTTGGTACATGCACTTCACCGTCAGAGAAGAGGACACCAAATCCCATTCCCATGCTCCTAACAGAGCATTAACACCCCAGCATCCTGCTTCATGCCCGGACTCACCTCATCCCTAGCCCACTGTTTTAAAATATCGTGTATTAATAGAAAAAATGAAGTACCGTAAGGCCAACAGATCAGGAGATGACTGCCTTTGAAAATATCACATATTACAGTTTCCAAGAATAGGGGCATGGGACACAGCGTCCCATGACGGAGCATCAGGTCAGCCAGGAGGCAGAGGGCAGCTGGAAGGAAACATGAGCAAGGGCTTTTATTGTGGTTTCTGTTGGAAGGAATGGGTGAAATAGGACAAGCAGGTCTAAGATCTGCTAGTTTGAATAACTTCAGTGGGCCATGCAGCATAGGGGTTGTCCCTAGTTGGTAGTACCTGTCCCTGGGGTGACTGGGGAAGGGGGACTGTGGCTTAGCATGTGAGAGCCCCTTAGGGGAGGTGTTAGAGATCATATGTGTTCTGGGTCAGCTAGTTTGTATTTGAAAAAATGAATTTATGCGCAAGTTGTTTACTATCTTTAGGAATTGCCTAGCTCTGGGAGGGGCAGTTCTTCCAGAGTCAGCAAGTCCCCACATTTTCAAAGTATTAGAATACAGAAGGTAATAGGCATGGTTAATATACCCACTCCAGGACACACCGAGGCTAAGTGGAGCCCTAAGTGGAGGGCCAATCACATTCTCCCTGCCTGGAGGAAGCCAGACTTGCCCACTTTGCAGAAGAAGGCAGGGAGCTCTGGCTTTGCCAAGGGTTTTGAAGTCCCCCTCCTCTTCCTTGCTACAGACTTTTGTTCTTCCTGGGAATCTTTTTAATAGCTTGTTTCAGAGCTATTATCTACATAGTGAATTTCCAAACACTTTGAGGTTATAGAGTTGTATTAAAAGACAAGTTCCTTGGACCCCTCATCTGTGGATAACCTAAAGCTCTGTGTGACTGGTCTGTAGCAATCATCCATGAAGAAGGGCCTCTGAGAAGAAAAAATGCAATAGGCCACTATCTAGTGTGTATGTCTCTCCATTGATATCAAGTTATTATGTTAACCATGATGTTGCTTCTCATCTGAGTCACAATTTAAGAAAAGTCAATCAATATTAGATCTTTTGCTGGTAAAATTGAGGCTGTTTGCTTTTGACATTTAATATTTCTTTAACAAATGTTTATTGAAACCCAGCAAGGGGAGGCAGAGGTAGGTCTGATGCAGTTTATGCCTGCTTTGGTGCTCACAAGTGCAGAGAGTGAGCCCTGCACACACCTGGTGACATCACAAGGCCTAACAGGGCAGGCAACATAGAAAAGGTATCAACTAGAGTGTTCTGTGAAAGGGCCATATATGCCAAGTGGTCTCCAAACCCAGGAAAAGTCGAGAAACCAAAGAAGGAGGAAGACAAATCCAGTGTTTTGGTAAAGGGTGATTTCCTGGAGCACTTATGAATGGAAGTGTAGTCTTGGGAAGCAGCAAGACAGGTAGACCTCTGCAACATTGCTCCCCAGACCCAGGGCTCTTATATCATAGGGAAAGGACACCTACCCTAGAGAGACAATTGAAGACACCCCTCCAGAACAACAGGCAAGAGTGCTGCATGCATCATGGGCTATCATTTGTACAATAACACAAGGGTCGCCTTGATCTAAAGGCAGGAACACATGTTCTTACAGGAAGGACAGGAAGTGAAGTAGGAATCAGGAGGCATTCGCGAGACCAGGCTAACGAGAAGTTAGTGTGGCAGATTAGCATCCATGATGAAGTCACTTTTGTCTCCACGTGGAGCCCTGAGAAGGAGGATGCCTTTTTTAGTTTGAAAAAATAGGGAAATATCTTAGACCTGGAGGTACAGGTAAAATTTGGTTAAAAGGGGATTTAATTCTAGATTGTATTTAGTAATAAAAACATCACTACAGAATCAGAATTTGAGAGCAAGTAAGAGGGACAGACATACCAGTCAAAGCAAAGTTTACATTTCAACATGAAAAGTAAAGGAAATCCTCAGGCTAAGTAAAAGCAGCATGACTATTTTAAATGTTCCTTGAGCAACCTTCGGCTTTGTGGTCTTAACTCCGTTTCTGCAGCTTGGCGTTGTTGCATTTTGGTTTGGATAATTCTTGGTTGTGGGAGGTTGTCCTGGACGTATAAGATGTTTAGCATCATCCCTGGTGTGTGCAGCACCCTCACCCCAATTGTGACAGCTAAAAATGTCTCTGGACATTGGCAAATGTCTTTTGGGCAGCAAATTGTCCTGCTTGAGACCCACTGTCTCAGCTGTTATTTTGTTCTATGTCCCCAGAGACATGGAACATACTGGGAAACCTAGTTACAGTAATAGTTAGACCAGATTCCAAAAACATTAGGCAGTCAACCCTGCCTTTCCTGTGGCCCAATCTGAAATGTGTCCTGCTCAGTGGCTAAGAGGAAGCAGGTGTATGAAGTAGCAGTATGTCAGCAAATGGGCACAAGGATGGGTAGAGGGCGTTGCACACAGGGCATTGTCTTCCCAGAGGCAAACCCTCTGGGCTGTGGAGTGACCTCATTTTGCAGAAGTCCAAGGTCCATGGGAAAGGAGTGCCCTCTTCTCCTTTCAGTCTCAGTACAGCCCCAGTATGAGATGTATGAAGTCATAGTGGAAAGCCAGATGGCCTGAGAGGAGCTGCAACTCTGCAGGCCACGGTCACTCTGGTGCTTTCTCATGCTCCTCCAAATACATCCCTATCCCACCTTAGTGTCTGTTCTTACTTGAACACCTTGCTTGGACCACTCTCCGTCACTGATTACACAATACTCCCACCCACAGACACCCAGGATGATTCTTCCTTTTTCCTTGAGACTTCTCGGCTTTTTCAATGCTTGGCATTTTGTTCCCTTTGCTTATGTTTTTTTCTTTATAGCAATAATCTTTTCCTCTTCTTTGGCATAAATTTGCCTCCTGCCTGCCAAAAGATCTGTTTGTAGAGTGTTTGATATCCACAATCTTACCTCGTTCCAATTCAGTGCTCTGCTCCTGGAGAGCACAGACTTTGTCTTTTATCAGTCCTACTCTTGCGATATGCTCACGCATCCATGCGATTTTGGAGACAACATTTGAGGGCAAGGACAACCAGTCCAGTCCTGGAGGCCTTGGTGTCTGAAAACCCAGGGGTACCAAATAAATGGAATATGTGTGGTCCTGAAATGTTTAGGTTTTAGTTCACCAAGAGGTTTAATACTGCCAGATTCTACATTCATTATTTACTAAATTGGTGTTCTATGCTCTTCTCAAGCTCCATGTCTTCTTGTCATAGTTACTTAAATTATCTTTTTGATACTCCTAAGTGGTTAAACAATGCTTTTAACTTTAGATTGGTATTCCAATATATTTCTTTTTTTTTTTTTTGAGACGGAGTCTCGCTCTGTCACCCAGGCTGGAGTGCAGTGGCCGGATCTCAGCTCACTGCAAGCTCCGCCTCCCGGGTTTACGCCATTCTCCTGCCTCAGCCTCCCCAGTAGCTGGGACTACAGGCGCCCGCCACCTCGCCTGGCTAGTTTTTTGTATTTTTTTTAGTAGAGACGGGGTTTCACCGTGTTCACCAGGATGGTCTCGATCTCCTGACCTTGTGATCCGCCCATCTCGGCCTCCCAAAGTGCTGGGATTACAGGCTTGAGCCACCGCGCCCGGCCGGTATTCCAATATATTTCTAAACTGCTGTATGTGTTCATAAGTTAAGCTCTAACCAAATTAAAGTTTAAAGAATCATGTCTATGGTTTGTCACTTCAACAGAAGAAGTCAACAATGGATTTCTATTAGTGGGATTTAGCTAAAAGGATTTTCCTGACTCTAGTTTGGGACCTCATCATGCTCTTCCTGGCTTCAGCCAACACCAACTGCCCCAATCCTGAGTCTGGTGCAGGTGGAAATATTTGTTCAAAATTGGTAACTGATTTCCCAGAAGGACAGACAGCATCTAGAGTGTAGAATTTCGGGGACCCAACCTCACAGGGAAAAGTGGATTCACTCCCTTCATGGTCATCTTGGCCTCATTCCAGCGTTTTCCTTCTTCTCTCCTACCCTCGTGACCCTCCGCCCCGTTTCAACTGGAGAAATCATCAAGTCCCTCCCTGTCCCCTCTCCAGCCTGCAGGACTCTTTTTAAGCTTGCGAGGTTGTCACAGAGTGGTCCTCAGATGCATTCTTCAGCTGTCCTTCCTGTGGCATTACCAAAATACACCCTCAAAGGATTATTATTATTTGTTCTTTCTGCAGAAACTTCTCTCCCCTAATCCATTCTCTGCTTCTCAGTTTCTCTAGCCTAGACCCAGTTTACACCTGGGATACACCTGTGCCAGTTTCCTCCTGGAGCAGAAGGGGTTATAATGCTGCTGGATGTCCTCCCTTTGGGCTCAACAAACTCCTGGAAAATTCTCTTCTCCCCTTCTACTCCCTGGCAAAGGAAAATCTACCACTTATAAAATCTGCAGAGTATGTCCTAACACGCAATCCTGGACCATCTCTTAATGATAATATGTCCCCTTGTCTTGCATCACTATATTCCCTTCTTCTTGCCTTTCTAGCCTATAGATATTCCCCTTTCCTAATTGTCCTCATCCTCATCTTTTATCGCTTTTATCTTCACCATTTATTATAGTCTCTTATCTACTGCTCTGAGCAAGGTATATAGATTATCTAGCAATCTGGATAATAATATTGAGAACTAATTCTTATATAGTGCTTATTGTATGCCATCTGTAAGTGCTTTATACACATGAATCAATTTATTCCTCATGACAGTCCTACCAAGTAGCTGTTATTGTTAGCCTTCATTTTACAGGCATAAAAAGTAGTCGTAGAAAGGTTGAGTGACTTTTCCAGGATTACCATCTAGTAAGCAGAGGGACTGAGATTTGAACCCCAGCATTCTGGTGCTACTTTGCTCTATGATGCATCATCTCATGATTGTCCACATTTGACAAAAGAAAGAAGTGAGCCTCCTACCTGTGGTGGAACTGTCTTTCAGCTGCAGCCAGTCTTACTCCAAGCTTGCAGGCCTAGTCACCATTTCCATTTCCCTCCTGCTGAAGCACATCCCAGAACTGTAAACATGAATGTGCAAACTCTCACTCATCTTCAATGGCATCTGCACCAGCAACTCTCTTGTTGACTTGTCTTTGGGCAAAATTTTAACATCTTTTCCATTCCTATTGAGACCTCATCACCCTACTCATTTAATAAATAATTTCTAGTTTCCTGAGAGACACCTCTTGTCAGCTAGCTTTTTGATGGGCTCTCACAAAGTTTTTATTTCTTCATCATCCTTCTCTTTCTTAGTATCTGTATCTGAGAAAGAAATCTGCTTCTTTATTAAGTGTTTTTCTTCTGTTTGATGATAACATGATCGATTTCCCTTGGGATACCTTCTGTCAGTGGTTTTATTCTGCTTTATATCCTTGATCTTTTCACGGTCACGAGCAGTTAATAACAGAACATCAACCACATAGACTTAACCATATTCATCATTATTTGTAGTAAGAATCCAGAGGTAACTGATTATTGGCATTCCTTAAGAGGTCCTAGGCCTGAGAGTGTGGGTGTTCCCAAAGTGGCTGCCGTAGCTCCACCCAACATATCTATGTTCTAAGCAACAACTAAGAGAAGCAGAGAAAAGCAAAAAGAGCACATGCCAACTGTCTGTTCCCTCTTAAAGTAGCTTTCTGACAGAGTCCCACCCAGCAACTTGTACTTAGGTTTATTTGTCTAAGAAATGTTTGCTTTAGCTGGGCACTTTGCTACTTAAATGAGGTTAGCTTTCTGTTCCCGAGGAAGATAGGGATCATGGATGTGGAGTGGGAAGCCTGCAGCCTCACTTATTCACCTGACTGGATTCTTTTCCTCCATTGAGGGTGGGTCATTAGGTTGAGCAGTTGAGCTGAACAGACTCTTGGGCTTTCAATTTAAGATTGTTGTATGCTATGAAAGAGCCCACTATGTAATAGAGATTCATGAGTTTATGTGTGAGCACATGATTTTGTGTGTGTGTGTGTGTGTATGTGTGTGTGTGTGGCTCAGTTAACAACAGAGGAGAGCTGGAGTGGAGTGGCACTCACCTAATAGCCACGGGTGGTTAAAACTATCCTTTTGGGCACTGAAGTTTTGTCCTAGGCAATTAGGGATGCATCCTCAAATCCTCTGCATGTCATAAATTGAGCACATAATGGTGCCCTGGTAGCGAGCTGCCTTTGTATTTGCAGACATTGAGCAAATTCGTAACTCACCTGGAGGGAACCATTACCAGCTGCATGCAGCACCTATTTGCTTTTCTCCTCCCTTGAACCTGATTGACATAGGAGGCTTAAATCTGACTTGGTAAAAACGCTCCTCTGATGGAAAGGAAATAAAGTATGCTTCTGAAGCACAGAGTTTACAATTTGAAATACTCCACGTCAATTTATGATTTTGGGTGAGGGAGGATAAAGGCTGTTTATTTTGTTGTTGTTGTTTTTGTTGTTTTCTTGTTTTTTTTTTCTTATTAGTGATTATTTCTTTAGCATCATGTCATGAGAACAATGTACAGTTGAAAAACAATAATGGGGAGAGTGGCTCAGAGATAAAGTACCCAGGGACCAGTGAACAAGGGAGAATCAAAGTGTTTGAACTAATGGATCAATCACTTTGCACATACATAAATTGGTATCTCACTTCAAAAATATTCTTATTTCCCGTTAGCTACTCTTTTTT
>NW_016804488.1:1079499-1103324 GCF_001698545.2 Rhinopithecus bieti
CCTTCCTTCCTTCCTTCCTTCCTTCCTTCCTTCCTTCCTTCTTTCTTTCCTTCTTTCTTTTTTATGTTTTATAAAGAAAACACAGCTTCAAATGATTTAAAGAAAATTGTTAAGATTATGAGAATTTACATTTCCTTGAGTTATCAACTGAAAACTTTGAGAACCAAGAATAAAAGTAAAATAAATTTCAAAGCATCCCGTCATATATGTGTTATATAGCCATCTAAGTTAAAATAGAAATAATAGTCTAGAAGTTTGTGGATTTTTTTTTCTAACAAAATGAAAGGAAACAGAATGTTGTTTGAGCTCTCAAGCTACCACTATCTGAGTAGTTGCAAATTAATGTATCACCTCATGTGGCACCATATGCTTTAGTGTGGCAACTTTGACTTAATACATCTATAAACCATTAGTATAATCATAACATCTCAGATTCAGATTGCATCACCACATAATGAAGTGGATCACTTAAAAGTGAAATAGATAGTTTAGTCTGTTTATGTCATTTTTCACAAATGGGGAAGGAAGTTTGTACATGAGCACATAAAATAATTTCTGCCATGATGTGGAACTATGGAATGATGTGCTACTGAGTTATATTTTTCTACATTTTACTTTAAAGCATCATATAATTCAGCTGCTGCTACTAACCACTGAACTAATTCCGTTTACTAGAAATGTTTTTATTAAGAGAGATATGCACCTCCATATCCTCAGCATGTTTCACCTCACCCACTATGTGTAATTTGTCATCTCATTTGTTGTCACAGCATCATGTTGTATGAACACAGTATTGCTCTGACAAAATTAGCTGGGAAGAGTTTCTGATTCTCATGCCATTCTCATGCTGGGCATTTTGGTTAGCTGCCTCTGGTCTTGGAAATTCAGGTCATGAACAGTATCACCCAGAGCTGTCACTTTACCAAAAGTAAACATTCAGCATTCATTTTCTAACATTTTCTGTAAGAAGAACCAGAATGCTTTTCACTCACAATGAAGATGGAGAATAGAAGTGTTGGAGATATTTTTAGATGGCTGAAGTTGTTGGGGACTCAGACTCACATCATGAATCCTGTTCATTCACACACATTTATTGAGTAACCACTTTATTAGAGATGATGAAAATGTGATTCCTAATCTCAATAAATTCCGCATAGTGTCAGAGGCAGAAACATAACAATGAATGCAACACGATGTGATAATTGTTCTAAGAGACTGGTGAACAAAATGCTGTATTGTGTACCTCAGTTTAAACCTGCAAACATTACTGAATGTTTACATAGTGCCAGGGTCTTGGGATTGAGTGGGTAATAAGGCATTATCCCTGTAAGAACTGGGCTAGACACACAAATAAAAAAAAAATTACATAAGAAAGACCATTAGCATCACAAGAAGGTTTCAAAGCCCATGAAGTAGGAGTTAGGAGGAGGAAGAATGCACACCCATTGTTTTAGGGGAAGCATTGGCACAGGTGGTTTTATGGGTGAGGAGGAATTGAAACCACATGTATGCTTAGCCACCTAATCAACTATGAATGCGTTAGAGGTAGTGGCACATCGAAGAACAATGCAAACCATGTTTGAAACAGCTTGACTGCAAGTGGAATACAGGTGGAATCGTGGGACATACACTTGAGGAGAATCTTTGGGACCAGATCATGGGAAATACTAATTCTAAGGTAAAAAAAAAAAAAAAAAAAAAAAGGCAAAATAATGGAGGAACAAAGGGAAGCAAAAAGAAACAGGAAAATAACTGCCTATTAAACAGAAATTTTTGTTCTCTAGCAGGAAGTTAAATAAGACAAACTGAAGTAAACTGTGACCAAGCACATGGAGAAGGCAGCATGGGTACAGGAGACACTGGAGAACATGACAGTAGAACTTTACAGCCGGCTGATCTGAGCTTGAGAAAGGGAGGTGCCTTCGAGTTTGGGACATGGAAATGTAGCGATGTCATTAGAGAAACAGAAGTTGGGTGGGCTGTGAGGGTGAGGAGGATTCTGGGTGTTGAGTATGTTCCTAGGGAAGCACTGATGGTCTGTTTGGAGAATTCCTATGAAGAAGGGCTGTTGATATTCATGTCCTTTTTGCTAAGGCAAGAAGCAGGAGAGAAAACTTAAAGTTGGGGATGATTATTGCATATGGTTGAGACAGAGGAATAAGTAGCTGAACTCATCACAGCTTTGAAGCAATATTCATAAACTCTGAAGTAAAGTGAGCTGAGCTCAGATTTATGCTGCTGCATTTATTTTAATTATTACTGAACATAAGCAATTTGCCAAATGCTTTCTGTGCATGGTCTTATTTAATCTTTATTACATAATGGCTATTATTGTACCCACTTCACAATAAGGAAACCGAGACCTAAAGAATTTAAGCAGTTGGACCCAAAATAGAGTTGGTATTGAGAAAAGCAGTTTTCAAAAAACTCAATTTCTTGACCCTAAGTTTCTTATTCTTTCCATACCACTTCAATCGTCTCAACCAACTCTATGTATAACTGACTAAAGAACAAAGCTTTGCTTCAAGTACAAGTCATGGACACCTGTGTGATGAAACCTACATGCTTTACTCTTTGTTGAATTTACTTCCTGTGCATTTACTGAGAAAACAGACTATCTTCTTTTAAAAAGATGCACAGACTCCTCTTTGAAAATCTGGTTTGATGAAATAAAAGATATTTAGAGTAAGACTTTTACTCACTTACTACATGTATAACTTGGAAAAGTTAACATCTCTGGAGGTAGTCTTTTTCTTCAATGGAGATAATAATACGTATTGTATAGTATTTTGAAAAGAAATGGAGGAATATACCAATCATTTTCTTACCTGTGTTAATCCATTTGCTGTTACTATAACAGAATACCAGAGACTGGGTAGTTTATAAAGGACAGAGGTTCATTTAGTTAAGAATTCTGGAGGCTAGGAAGTCCTAGATTTGGTGGCTGCCTCTGGTCAGCTTCTGGTGAGGGCCTAGTGCTGCTGGAAAGCTTGGCAGAAGCACAGAAGTATAAGTGCAAGCTAAAAGAGACAACCACAAGGGGTCAAGTTTGCTATGTAACAACCCACTTTAATGAGAACTAACCCAGTTCCCTGAGAACTAACCCAGTCTCTAAAGAACAGCATTAATCCCTTCATGGGGGAAGAGTCTCCATGACCCAAACACCTCCCACTTAGTCCTATGTCCCAATACTACCACACTGAGGAATTGAGGTTCCAATACATGAACTTCTGGGGGACACGCTCAAACCATAGCACCACCTGAGAATGTTATGCTTTCTCTTTCCCCCGCTGTAAAGTTCTTTCCAAAGAAAAACACAAGACTAGTTCCTTCAGTTCTCTGCTCAACTGTCCCCTCTTCAGAGAGGTCTCCAGTATAGATTGTAATTATTCATAGAAGCAGAAGAATACCTGGATGTTAGCTGACAACGTGCCTACACAGGAATAAGACTGTTTTCCAGCTTTCCCTACAGCTACATGTGGCCAAAGAGTTATAGTAAGAAGAGATGTCCACAATGTCAGGGATATGAATTTTCAAGGAGAGACATCCCTGATTCTTCCTTTCTTCCTTCCTTTTAATTTATGCAGAGTTGATGGCTACAGATGAAGTAGCCATCTTGAGCCACGAGGAAATCTTAGCAATGGAGACCTGTGAAGCAGAGCAATAATACAGAATGAGCCAAAGGAATGCTTTTTCTGCTCTGGCTGCCTGACTTCAGACTTTAAACACTAACATCCTTACTATTTTGGGCTTTCTGTCACTGTACATGAATCTGAACAGACTAATATTCCCTGTGACATATTAAATATAGCATTAATTGATTTACTTAGAGGTTACTGTCTACCTCTGCCCAGTAGAATGTAAACTTTCTGAGGGTAAAACCTTTGCTTCTGTTTACTTCTGTATCCTTACCATTTGAAATAGTGCCAGGTACATAAATGTGCTCAACGTATTTGTTGAACAAATGAATGAATGTATTAATAATGAATGTAAAATTTCTAATACATGGCAGCTTTTTGCTTAATGGGAATTCCTTTCAGAATGCTGCAACTAGACTCTAAAAGACGAATCAGATGAGGCCACTCAAGCATTCAGCTTCTGCCTAGCTTAATGAACAACAACCACTACAAAGAACAATGACCAGCCTCTTTCATGGAGACTTTTACTCTGATCCCATTTATCTTGAGGCAGGGTGAAGCCTGCTTTCTCTCAAAACAGTCTGCATTATTCATTATTAGTTTGCTGCTTTTCGAAACTGGACTCTGTCTGCCTTTGGCATCTCCACTAACAGAAACTATCAGGTGTATGATTCAGGCCTAATTGCTGCCATGGCCTTGGCAATATTGTGCTGTCACCTTCTCTGCTGGACAGCCAGACTTAGCGCTGGTGTACACCGGCTTGCCAAGAATTAATGTGCATTGCAGACAGCAAAAATATGCCGTTCCAGAATCCAACTGTACACTATGGGATTATGATTTCCTATTGTAAATACAGCCAAGGCACAAGAAAACACAGCCTAACCAAGGAAATGGATTTCTTTATTCCAGGTTTAAAATGTATCAGGATTGGGATTTGGGAGAAGGTTTACTTACTCTGAGTTCAAACTATCAACCTAAAATGTGTGTGTGTGTGTGTGTGTGTGTGTTGTGTGTGTGTGTATTTTTAAATGCACCAGCCCAGAACATTTCTTTGTTTCATAGTTATCTTACAAATTTTATTTTTTCATTCCATTTTGATAAAAGAACAAAAAAAATTCCTAAAGCATCAGTTACGTTTTGGTAAAAAAAAAAAAAAGTGCTGCAAAGTCTGTAAAAACTCAGTGGCTTAAAAAATCTTCATTTGCCCTCAAGAACCTGCAGGTTTTATGGAGATGGGCTGGCCTGGGCTGGATTTGTTCACCTGTCCCTTGTCATCCTGGTATTGGTGTCTGGAATGTTGAGGCACCAGAATGGACAGGCCAAACTGCACAAGCATGAATCAAGCCTCTGGTCGCATCACAGCTACTAATGTCCTTTTAGCAAAATCAAGTCACATGGCTAGCCCAAAGTAAAAGGGTGGGAAGGTAGTCCCACCCATAGTGGAAGAACACTACATATAGCTACATGGCAAAGGACACAGATGTAGGAATGAGAAGAATTGGGGCCATATTTATAATCTACTGTAATCTCCAAACATTTTTACCAATTTTAAAAATTATTATTATCTATTTCTTGGTCATTTTGCTCTACTTTTCCTTTTAGGAGAGTTTCCTAGATTTAAAATTTTATGTGTTTTGAAGATCTTTTTTGTTTTTAGATTACTACTCTAAATATTTTATATAATATCCTGTCAATATTTCAAGGATAAAATGTCTTTTATTACTTTTTAAAAAAACTTTTGGTTTTAGGGGTACATGTGTGGATTTCTTATATAGGTAAATTTCATGTCATGGGTGTTTCATGTACAGGTTATTTCATTACCCAGGTAATACACATAGCATCCTATATGTAGTTAGTTTCTCAATCCTCATTCTCCTCTTATCCTCCACCCTCAAGTAGGCTCCAGTTTCTTTTCTTTTCTTTTCTTTCCTTTTTTTTTTTTTTTTTTTTTTTCGTGTGTCCAGCATTTATTTCCCCTTGATTTTCTTTTCTTTTTTTTTTTTTAAATTATACTTTAAGTTCTAGGGTACATGTGCACAACATGCAGGTTTGTTACATATGTATACATGTGCCGTGTTGGTGTGCTGCACCCATTAACTCATCATTTACATTAGGTGTATCTCCTAATGCTATCCAGTTTCTATTGTTCCTTTCTTTGTGTTCATGCATACTCGTTGTTTAGCTCCCATATGTAAGTGTGAACATGTGGTATCTGTTTTTCTGTTTCTGCAGTAGCTCAGTTAGGTTAATGGGCCCCAGCTCCATCCATGTTGCTGCAGAAGACATGATCTTGTTCTTTTTTTGACTGCACAGTATTCCGTGGTATATACGTACCACATTTTCATTATTTAGTTGATGGTCATTTAGGTTGATTCCATGTCTTTGCTATCGTGAATAGGTGCTGCAACAAACATATACATGCATGTGTCTTTAAGGTGAAATGATTTGTATTCCTTTGGGTATATACCCAATAATGGGATTACTGGGTTGAATGGTAGCTCTGTTTTAAGTTTTTGGGAAGTCACCAAACTGCTTTCCACAGTGGCTGAACTAATTTACATTTCCACCAACAGTGGACAGGCATTCCCATTTCTCTACAGCCATGCCAGCATGTTATTTATTTTTTTTAATAATAGCCATCCTGACTGATATGAAATAGTATTTCCCTGTGGGTTTGATTTGCACTCCTCTGATGATTAGCAATGATGAGTATTTTTTTCATATGTTTGTTGGCTGCTTGTAGATCTTCTTTTGAGAAGTGTCTGTTCATATCTTTTGCCCATTTTTTAACAGGGTTATTTTTTTTTCGCTTGTTAAGTTCCTTATAGATTCTGTATATTAGACCTTTGTTGAGTGCATAGTTTGGAAATATTTTCTCCAATTCTGTGGGTTGTCTTTTATTTTTACTCTGTTGATAGTTTCTTTTGCTTTGCAAAAGCCCTTCAGTTTAATTAGGGCTTACTTGTCAGTTTTTATTTTTGTTGGAATTGCTTTTGAGGACTTAGTCATAAATTCTTTGTCAAGGCTGATGTTCAGAATGATACTAGATTTTCTGCTGTGTTTTTTTTCTTTTTTCTTTATTTTAGTTTGTAGTCTTATATTTAAATCTTCAATCCACTCTAATTTTTATACATGGTGAAAGATGTGGGTCCAGTTTCATTCTTTTGCATATGGCTAGCCACTTATCCCAGCACTATTTATTAAATAGGTAGTTCTTTCCCCATTGTTTATTTTTGTCAACTTTGCTGAAGATTAGACAGTTGTAGGTGTATAATTTTATTTCTGGATTCTCTATTCTTTTCCCTTGGTCTATGTGTCTGTTTTTGTACCAGTACCATGCTGTTTTGGTTATTGTAGCCTTATAGCACAGTTTGAATTCAGATATGTAATGGCTCCAGCTTTGTTCTTTTTATTAAGATTGCTTTAACTATTGGAGCTTTTCTTTCTTTCTTTTTTTTTTTTTTGGTTCCATATGAGTTATAGAATAGTGCTCTTTTGGCCTTTTTAATTGGGTTTATTTGTCTTTATTATTGAGTTGAGATATATATCTATATCTCTATCTTCTGGATGCCAATTTCTTATCAGGTGAATTTTTCCCATTTTGTGGGCTGTCTTTTCATACTTCAGATATTGCCCTTGAAAGCACAAACGTGTTTAATTTTGTTGATACTTAGTCTTTTTTTTCTTTTGTTGTTCGTGATGTTCATGTCATATCCGAGGATTCATTGCCAAATCCAAGGTCATGAAGATTTACCCCTAGGTGTTTTTTCTAAATGTTTTATAGTTTTAGCGCTTGCATTTAGGTCTTTGATTCATCTTTAGTAATATTTTTTGTATTAACTGTGTGTGAGGTAGGGTCCCAACTTCATTTATTTGCATGTGGTACTCATAATAGGATATACCTGTAGATCAGTAAAATAGATTTCAGAGTCCAGGAGTAAACACTGGACTTTATGGTCAACTGATTTTTGCAAGGGTGCTAAGAACATCTGATGTTGAAAAGATTATTCAGACATTTTGGTGTATGTGCTTGGCTGAGGAGTCAATAGGGTGAATAGGATTTTTGAATAGTCTTTTCAACAAGTGGTGCTGGGAGAACTAGACAGTCACATGCAAAAGAATCAAGTTGGGCCCCTACCTCTCACATAGTTAATACAAAAAAATTACTGAAGGTGAATGAATAACTTAAATGTAAATGCTAAAACTGTAAAACTCTTAGAAAAAAACATAGGGGTAAATCTTCATGACCTTGAAATTGTCAGTGGATTCTCAGATATGACACCAAAACACAACAAACAGCAAAAGACAAAAGTAAATTAATTCCATCAAAATAAAAAATGTTTATGCTTTAAATGACACTATCAAAAGTGTGAAAAGACAACAGAATGGGAAAAATTTACCTGATAAGAAATTGGCATCTGGTGAAACTCTGTCTCTACTAAAAAAAAAAAAAAAATTAGTGTGGTGGCACACACCTATAATCCCAGCTACTTGGGAGGTTGAGGCAGGAGAATCGCCTTAACCAAGGATATAGAGATTGCAGTGAGCCAAGATTGCACCGCTGCACTACAGCCTGGGAGACAGAGTGAGTGAGACACTTCTCTTTCATAGATAGATAGATAGATGACAGATAGATGTAAATAAAAGAAAAATCAGTACCAAGATTTCTCAAAACCACACAATTACATGGAAATTAAACAACTTGCTCCTAAATGACTTCTGGGTAAACAAAAAAATTAATGACTTTTGAATGATAAACAAACCTTGCATTTCTAGAATAAATCTCACTTGATCATGATGTCTAATTTTTTTCAATGTTATTGGATTTAATTTTCTAGTATTGTGTTGAGGATTTTTGTGTTCATATTCTTAAGAGATATTGGTCTGTAATGTTCCTTTCTTTTGAGATTGTGTGTGTGTGGTGTCTTTGGTTTTGGTATTGTAGTAATACTGGCCTCAAAGAATGAGGTGGAAAGTGTTCCTCCACTTCCATTTTTTAAGCACGTTTGTGAAAAATTGGTGTTATTTCTTAAAACATTTGGTTTACCAGTGAAACCATCAAGGATGGCTTGTTTTTATAAGGTCAGCAATAGTGCTTTCTCTTTCATTTCTGATACTAGTAATTTGAATCATCTCTCTTTTAAGAAAAAAAAGAGACCAAGAAAGGTCAATTATGCTAAATATTTGTTAAATTTGTTGATTTTTTCATAGTCATATTCCATATGGCATTTCAAACTTTAGTTTCTTTTTTCTCTATTGCTTTTATATTCTTGATTTTATCAATATCCACTCTAACTTTATTATTTCCTGTCTTCTTGCTTTAGATTTAGTTTGCTTTTCTTTTTCCAGTCTCCTAAGATACACAGTTGAGTGTTATTTTGCAATTTTTCTTACATTTTAATGTAAGTATTATTGCTATAAATGTTTCTCCAAGCACCGCTTCAGCTACGTCTCATGAGGTTTGGAGTGTTGTCCCTTCATTTCCATCCATCTCAAAGTATTTTATAAAGTAACCTGGGATTGCTTCTGCCTGGTTGTTTTACCCACACCCAGCTGGTAAGATTCACTGATTGCTATATTGTTTTCAACAATATCATGGGCATAAATTGTTCTACATATAAATCTAGTCACATCTAGGCTCTGTTAAAGGGCTCCTTCCTGAGACCAGTGTTTGAGATTTGTTTTCATCACAAATTTGCCACTGGGAGGGCTCCTTCCGGTGGTCTCCCTTGTTCTCTCTGGTAAATTAGACAGCCTATAGTTTAGCCTGTATCTCCAATGAATCTATCAAGCTCCCAATTGCCTTTAACCCCAGCTTCCAATGATTAAGAACACCCTTATGGTTGAACTTCTCCACATTTTGTTACAAAAAAAAAAAAACACACAAAAACAAACAAACAAAAAAACACGAAGAAAAACTAAACAACAACAAAACAGTTCCTTTGGGGACAGATTAGCAGTTATCTGTTTATGGCTTGCTTCTTTAGAGGCAAGGAAACATACATGAGCCACATCTCGAGCTAGAAATGGGAGCAATGTCATGTTTCTTTCTGAATGACGCTCCCACTTTAGGAGCTGAACACTCATTGGAGAGGGAGGACAGTAACCTCAGATTCTCTCAGCTTGCTTCTCCCATTGTGGAAACCCTACACCATGATATGAGGCAAGAACAAGGGGGACCCCAGTATTCTCAGCAATGCTGTTCTTAAAGCCTCTGTCCAATGAGCCTCTGTCTAATGAGGTAGAGCTGGGTAAAAGAAGGGCACCATCACCTCATCTGTACTCACTGGCAGCTTAACCTTTATGAACATGTAGCTGGGGCCAGGATGGGAGGGGGAGACAGCTCACTCATGGAGAGCTAAGGTGGGAGGGAGCCCTGTGTTCTTGGATGCAGCAGCCTGGAGTGAAGTTTCCACTTCCCTGAGCTGGGAGATAGGAGAAGAGTAGATTTTGTTTTAAATGCCACAGACTATTACTGTTCTTACTCAGTTTTAGTAGACTTTCTTGAATAACTGTATTTTTTATCTTGCTGTATACAGAAAAGTACCATTTTGGCGACTTTATTACTTTTTAAAAAATAATTTTCAGCAGTCTTACTGGGAAATGAGTCTGCAGAACTCCTCATACTGTCCTGATAGAAGTCTTGGTTAAATTCTTTCAAAGACATCTATTTATGTCTGCTTCATGCCGGTATTGTACCTACACCTGAAGTGATTGTGCCTGTAAAATACGGAGTCTAGGTCTATTGTTTTTGAGTTCAATTTTAGCATCTATATTGACTTTTTACGACCCCTGCTTTCTTCTCATTATTGTAAACATTTATAGTATTAATTTTATTGTGTACAGAGGCATATTTGAATAATTAAAGGGCAAGCACCAGCCTTTTGAGAAGACTTTATCAATCACTCCAGCACAATTGTTCACGAAGCAAGGAATCAACTGCCTCCCATAGAGGCATCCCCCAACCATTATGTGGAGAAGCTGATCCCAGTTAGTCCTTTCTTTGTTATAGCTCCTCTAGTTTGTACTTAGTGTGTGAAAGGATCCAGAGTAACATGGAAAAGATTCACAGTCTTCATTAACTTTCATAACTCAGCTGTCACTTGGGTCTTTCCTGCCCATGGGAGATTTAGGAAAATGTGCCTGATTTCATGCCGGGGGGTCCAGGACCCTTGTCTCAAGGGTTCTATGAACTCCTGGTGAGTCAGAGGCCTGTGTGCCCTGCCCTGTCTTTGAACCTGCACAGTCCTGCCTGGGCATGTGCTCCAGTGCCTGGGGAGCCAGCCACGTATCACCACCTCCCCCCAGCCATACACCCAAATGTATCAATAATTCCATGAATTTAGTAATTTTCCAACATTTTTGAATGGTGGGCCTGAAGAGAGAAGTAATTGGGGATCCTTGGACTGTCCATCCACCTGGCCCCTCCCTGCATCCTCAGCTGTTTCCCCTCTTGTGCCCCTGGCTGCCAGGGTGCTGTCCTTACCCAGGCATCCAGTTGGAAAGTCCCAGGCACATTTCAGCCCAGAGTATCTTACCCAGCACATGGCTTATCACAGCCTTTTCCTAACAATGGGAGAGAGGTTGCACCCTAAAGCAGTTATTCTCTGTTAAGGCAACTATGCATTTTTTTCTTATTATTACATTATTTATTTAAGAGCTATATTACATGAGATCTGACTGGAGACCATACAGGTTATTTGCAAAGCCTTTGAAAATGAACTCAGAAGAAGTTTAATCCACTCTCCCAAGAGAACCATGTCCCCACAAAAACTTAAAACGGCAGCAAAACAGAATAGAGAGGGTTTGCTCGTGTGCCTGCAGCAGAGCACCCCCTCCCTTATGGAAACACTTACAAAGCTGCCATCTTTGCACAGATGATGGCTGAGTGGGGTGCTGGCTTTGAAGGCTCCCTGTTTAAATACTGGCGTTTTCCTCCTCAGGTCTCACCCATGAAGTACTGCAGGCTTCTCTATGGGCAGCACTCATCAAACCAGAAAGTAGCATGGCTTCTTCTATGGGATGTTTTCTTTATTATGTTCATAAAGCAATAAACATAAACAGAAAAACAAACAACAAAAAAACAAAACCCAAACAAACAACAGCAACAACAACAACAACAACAACAACAAAAAGAAAACAGAGAGAAAGAAAAGAAAATCAGGAAGAAAATGACTACTTTAGCTCTCTTGGCCTCTCAAGGTGACTGGTGTGAGAACAGCTTGGTGGCTGAGGACAGAAAATCACATATATAATTTATTTCAGCAATAATGGAATTTTAGGCACTCCTCTATGCTCCAAGAAAAACTCGTCTGCTGCTACTCATAGTGGAAATCATGTGTAAGAATTTCAACTTCATGGATGATCATTTATTTCCCAATATTTTCTTTAAAAGTGTGGGGGAAAGAAATGCTTCCTTGTCAAGTTTGAGGAATAGAGCAAACCACTCTTGCAATATTGTCAGCTGTAAATGGCATCTTTTGTTTATCTAGACTCTAGGGTATTTCTGAAATGAAGGGAAATGTTCAGAGATCATTAAAAATGCAAGAGGCCACATAAGGGACTGAGTCATATAGCTGTCACCTCACCACCTTGGAAACAAAATGCTCTATCATGTTTGTTTAGTTCGTGACAATGATATAATGCTGGAGATGAGGCTATGTAATTTTTTTGTCCTGCTGACTTGGCTATTGTTCCTTACTTTAAAATGATCCCTTTTGATTACTCTAAAGAAGAAAGGAAAAAAAAAAATAGATATACATTTTGCTGTTCAGTTAAGGAAGAAATATTGTTTTCATTACACCAAAGCCTAACAAGGAATTTAATTCACTCATTACTCCATTAAATATGAACTGGGCATCTGCAGGGGTGTTAGAGTCAGTAGCAGAAGGGTTTATGTGTCCTGTGTTCTTGGAGCTCTACTGTAACAACTGATGGCATTGAATGTACCATACACCTGCATGTACGCGGAAAGGGCTTTCACAGCCAGAATAGGGCCTTGCACAAGTGAGCGCTGAATTAGTACTGAATGGATGGAGGAAAGGAGATCTGGTTGTGGGTAGCATGAAGGACACTCTTAGATGCATTAGTTACATCATGGAGAGCCTTGTGGAAAAGCTGAAGAGTTTGATATTGAGTCAGAGTCTTTCAGACATGACGTTAACGTGGCCTCCAGAGTTCTGAAACAGTTCTGTTGGCCTTTACTAGAGGTGACATTGACCCAACCACTTTAATCTGGATCTATAACTGGTGGAGTCATTTAAGAAAGTGACACGTCCAGCCACGGAGAGCAATGTTTATGGAGTGATGCATATTAGCATGAATCAAGCTTCTTTTTTTATTGTGAAGCTGTGTCATCTCCCTATACTGTCTTTAAACTCAGAAGCATATTGAAGCTCTTTTCAAAGAGGGTTTCTTCTCCAAGAGGAATGTGGTTGCCAGCTGCCAAACACTGTTTTGTTGTTGTTGTTATTTGTCAAAGGCTCTCTTTATGTTAATACCTTGGGTCTATAATCCTCACAGCCATTCTGATTTGCATATGCAATGATTGAAAAATGATCCAAATCAAACTTATCTGAAGTTGAAATAATAAAGGTGCTTGCAATGAAGGGACATGGCTGTGAGGTAAGCCCCATGGTCTCAGCTCTGCCAGTTAATAAGCTGAGTGACAAAGAAAAAAATCTCCTGATCTCTTTGGGTCTCAAACTTTTGCATTTTATAGAGAGGAACTGGTATCTGTTCTAGTCCGTGTACAGGTGTGATAAGAGTGAAATGAAATTATTGATGTGAAAGTATTAATATAAAGGATGTAAGAGCATTAATGATTAGATGAGATCCTGCTTCAGGCTGGAGTTTTGAGGTTAAGTGTTCAGCATTGGAACTGTAACTCCCTCCATTCCCTTGGAGTTGCGTGACCAGAACAAGTTATGTAGCTTCTCTGAGATCCACCTCACTTCTGTAAATCAGAGGCAGAGAGAGCAACATCAGTATTTTGTGGGGATTAATTGGGATAATGTGTTTGGTGCCTCGTTCACAGAGGATGCAGGACAGAGCTCATGTGCTCAGTCTTCTCTCTTGGTTTCCTTTTCTTTCCAGTGGGTAATCATGAGGACTGAGATTACAATGAGGAAGTTTCTATTAATAATACAGAGATGCCAGCTACACATCAAGTGCTCACATAAATGTTTGCATCCTGCTGTTTGCTCAGCCACTCTTCCTCAGTGCCACCCTCTCCTCCTCTCCTCATCCAAAGGCAACCTATTACAATTCAGTAGCTGAGGGCAGATCACTGGAATTTGGTACTTTGTTGAGGCACCAACCCATGAGGAGTGGGGTGTGGTGTGGTGAGGCAGGAAGATGAGAATTAGGGACCAATGTAGTCTGAGGCAGCGGGGGCCCCATATTCCACAGTCAGTGCCCTAACACTTGTGCTGGATGAGAGTTTAACGTGAGACTACAGGAGTCCTGGTCCCCCTCTGCTCTCTGCTCTCACCCTGTGGTGGATTAGAGAGAAGTCGTCTTTAAAGGTATTTCTACTCAGATATGTGTAGGGAAGGGCACATGTATGGGGTTGTGGATGTGAGTGTGAATAGACTCCTCATGGGGCAGATGATGGAAATCAGTGGGCATATATCTATAAACACACAATACAAATATTACATGTTTCACGAATCCTGTTATTTTCTAAAGTCTAAGATTAGCTTCTATACCAAAAGAATTTTATGCATTTAATTTTAGAGGCAATGTGACAAAAGTTCCTAAATAAATGATTTTAAAATCAGAAACTGAAATACAGTTGTAGAGTATGAGACATTACTATGTTCCTTTAATTCTCTTAGAAGCCATGTATATTTTTTCCTTCAAATGATAAAGTTATATGTGCTCATTATTTTAGAATTCAGAATAGTATAAGGAAAACAACCTAACAGTCATACGATTGTTTCTTGTCCAAATAGCATTCCAGAATTTATTTCGGTCTGACTGTAAATATATGCAAACATATTTACATCATTAACGTAACACTGAGTCTATGATTTTCTATTTTGCACTTAATGTTATATAATAGCCATGTCTCTTCATTAAGTATTATTTGTAGAGATTTTTAATAGATGAGGCTGAAATCAATGTATTTGTTATAGATCATGACTTTTAATTTGGGGGGAAGGAGGTTTATAAGAGGAACCTTAAGCCCAGGAATGCAAAGCTTCATAGGCACTTGGTACGACTTGATAAGTGATTTTTCAGAAATGTCTCTGCAGGTGCATTGCCACCTCTTTTGTTCTGCTCTTGAAGTGTCTGACTTTCAAAACATGTGTGTGTATGTTTTTTCTTCCACTCATGTATTACTCCTGCTTCTGTTTTAGCATTAATTAATACATTACATTTAATATCTGTGGTTCCAAAATGTTGTACCTCAAAAAAATTGTAGAATGTTTCTTGTAAGCATCTTTACCTACAGATAATGCTATTTATTTATCTCTATTTAATCACCGATTATACAAATAATATGGACATAATGTATTATCTAGAAATGTTAGATCAATGAGTGAACATAGAAATAAATGACTCCTTGGCTATTTTGCAACCTTTCATTCTGTGGAAGTATGTAAATCAAATAAATCCGTCAGGGAATTTCGATTATTGACATAACTGTGTATGTTATAGACAGAAATGAAAAAGTCCAGCTAATGTTAAGTATTTACATCATAATGAATTTAACAATCTTCAAAGAGTGTCTAAGGTGTTGAAGGTGCCATGCTTTTATATTTTTATGTTTAGAAGTCTTTTTAACTGTTAACTGTTTTAGAGAGATCCCGAGTAACCTATTTCAACCTATTTCCTATCTATTTCAGTCATATTTTCTCTAGAGTGTTTCTATTTTGGGAGAATAGTATAATTTACTTTTTGTTTAATTTTTGCATAATTTTCTTTTGTGTAATTCATATTCTTCCCAGTAAAGTTGGGATTCTTTTAGTTCAAATGAAACTTTAATTTGAAAGAATTTTAATTATTAATATGCATATGTGCTTATAGAGAATTTATTAGATAATTATTGGAATTTAGCATGAAATTTTCAAAATTCATTAACAAAATACACCCATAGGGCTGCAATTTCTACTAATGGTGAAAATGAATCCTAATATGCATAAGAACATACAGCCATCTCTCTGCCACTGTCTCCTCATACCATTGTATTTTTATTTAGTGCTTCCTATTCATGTTTGAATTGTTTTATCCGCTTTTATCTAAGTTCTCCCTAAATAGTAGGCTTCTTCACTCCAAGAAGAACATTCTTCTGTTCTGGTCATATTCTGAATAGATCCTAAATTTCACTGCTTATTTATCTACTTATTTACACAGTGCCAGACATTGTTGCAAGTAATTTGCAAGAATTAATTCAGTCAGTCCTCTCACAACCTTCTTAGGCAGATACTATAATTAATCTATTTGCTAGATGAGGCAACTGAGGTTAGAAAATTTACCAGACTTTCCAGGGTCACACAACTAGTATGTGGAGGAGCTGGACTCAACCTCAGTAGTGCAAACACTACATTTTGTCATGCCATCAGAATCATTAATAAACATGAGACCAGAAACACATCTCCATGCAACACATCCCCTCTGCCCTGGAACACAACATTATGCCCACACAGAGCTGAGAGCTCTCCCAGGAGCATTTACAAAGCTCCAGTAACATGGTGCTTCACCTTGGGAAGCCCCTTCAACCACCTGGGCCTCAATCCCTTCTTTTCATGAAACGCTGACAAATACACCCACTTTGGGGGATTTGGTGAAGACACAGTGGGTTGATTGTGTTATTCAGCAGCACAGCTTGTAACATACTGCTGAGAAGAGGGATGACCACAGAATATATTCCTCTTGTACCAACCCAATGTGTTGGCCTTTAACAATTCTGAGAGATAGCCAAATAGAAATGTTAGAGAGGTGCTTGTCTGTATGCTTTTATGTATATTTTATCAGTGTCCTCACCAACCTCTCAGCCATGTGAAGATTAGAAACCATCAACTCGAATGATGGGAGGCTACTGTGGCCATGCACAGACCTCATGGGGAAGTGACATCTGACAGCCTGAAATTAAGGCAGGAGGACAGGAAAACAGAACCCCAGGGCAAAGAGCTCCACTGGTGCTCACAAGGGTGATCTATGTCACTGACACAAGGTCACATTGTCTTGGGTCCCCTGTCTTTTTTTTTTTTTTTTTGAGACGGAGTCTCGCTCTGTCACCCAAGCTGGAGTGCACTGGCCAGATCTCAGCTCACTGCAAGCTCCGCCTCCCGGGTTCACGCCATTCTCCTGCCTCAGCCTCCCGCGTAGCTGGGACTACAGGCGCCCGCCACCTCGCCCGGCTAGTTTTTTGTATTTTTTAATAGAGACGGGGTTTCACCGTGTTAGCCAGGATGGTCTCGATCTCCTGACCTTGTGATCCGCCCGCTTCCCAAAATGCTGGGATTACAGGCTTGAGCCACCGCGCCCGGCCAAGGGTCCCCTGTCTTAAACAGACAGACTCGAAAAATAATTTGACCATAAATCTATTAGGGATCAGCCTCATTTAGGGAAAATTTACTTAAGTATAACACATTTTTTCCCCAGCAATGCTTTGTAAATGAGATGAGTACGATTACTAAGACTGGGCATGCCATTTGTTCATTCTTCATTCATTAAACTAATATTTACCAGTGCTGGGTACTAGGTACTTATACTGTGCTTGGTACTTAGAAAAGATGCTTCAGTGAACAAAATGGGCAGAGATTTTAGTCATCAGAGTATATTCATGTATTTGTCTTTTATTGAACAGATTTTTATTGGGATGCTATGATGTGCCCAATACCACATGAGATAAGGGAGTAGAATAATTCATATAGTTTTTGGAGAACCCCTACATTACTGGAGATTGCTATTTGAGGTTACCTTAGGGTATGAGTATGAGCTCATGTCTTGTTGATGGGACACCAGTGAAACTACTGTCTATAACTCTACAGTGTGAGGAACAGAGCCTCTTAGGCAGGAGATTTCCTTTGCAGTCATAGGGCCTGTCCACCTAGGCTGGGCTGAAGTATAATTGCGGTAACTTTTTTATGTAACAAACAAACAAGTGCCTGGTAATTACATATGCAATCCCTTTCATCTTTTCCCTGCCGAATTTTAATCAGTACAGACCTTGAAGCAATAAGGTCAACAATCATGCTTCCCAGGGCCAGTTTCCAGCTCAGCTTCCCACTTCCACTAACTCAGGACTTTGCTTTCACCATTTGCATTTTCACCATTCCTCTTTTATTGACTGGGTGTTGATTCTGGGACTTGCTGATAATTTTTTTAAGGTAAATCAGTGTCTGTCAATATAAATGAAAAACAATTAACTGTGTAATTGACTTAACTATTAATTTCTGTGTCTTATATTGAGAATCCAAACTCCCAACAATTTGGAGTAGTTACTTCCTTTTTCTGCCTCTGTGTGAAAATGGACTTAGAATTTACTCGTCTTAAGTCAATATGATAATAATCTTGTTTTTATTTTATTTAACTCTCAGGTTTGGTGATGGTTATACAGTCAAAGTTTGGCTCTATAAGGAAGCAAATCAACATTGCACTGTTTCTGATCACTTGAAGCTTTATTTTCCAGGAATTCAGTTCAAGGTAGTGCTAATATCCTGTATTATTTCTTTGTTTTCAGCTAAAAAAGCTAATAAATGTACCTGTCTTTTTCTGTTTTTATTCTATGCTGTTATAAGATACTACTTGTTACCTTAGTCACATTGCAAAGTATAGACCCTGCCTCCCTACCAAAAATAGCATGGATAGCTGATATTGCTTGACCACTCTGAAGAGTAACAAGCCTGCTTAATTGCTTGCTGGATCGGCCACAGCAGCCTGTGATTACATATCACGCCTCTTATTTGTAGGCATAAGTCCACTGCATAGCTCATCTTGTTCAGCATAGAAGACTGCAAAAGCTAATCTCTTCCATATATTTGCTGTAGGGTTTATAGGCTTGATGGTTTCAGCATTGCTTCACAGAAAGAGCCCTGTGCTTGAGATCACAATCCTCTACGAACTTGCTATCATCAAGTATGGTCACTGAACCAGCAGCATCTTCATTACCTGGGACCTGTTAGACATGCAGAATCACAGGCCCTAACCTATTGAATGGGAATCTGCATTTTAACAAGGTGACCCGGCGATTCCTATGAACACGAAAGTTTGAGAAGCACTGTCTAAAAATCTCTTGGATAACTGCGGGATGCTGGTTTATTATAACTTCTAGCAGGTTGTAGTCCATAAAGTAGTTATGTTCTTTATTTCAACAACTGTCATTTAGTGAAATCCTACTATGGAAGAACCATGCTGTGTGAGACTGTCATTCATGCTCAATTATGACTCTGAGCTACCCTATAAAACAGATATAATTATCTCCATTGGCATACATGAAGACAAAGATCAGAGGTTTAAATGTCTTCCCAAGAGTTGCTCAGCTAATGATGAGAACAGTGAGAGACAAGCCCAAGTCCCACTGTAAAACTCAGGGCTCCTCCATCCATCTCTCTTAGGCCATGTTAAATTACTACATTTCAAATATCTTTGGGCATCTTATGATTCCTTAAACAGGGCTTCCCCATGCTGTTGCAAGGTTGGGGCACAACAAGGGGCAGAACAGCAATGCCACTCAGTTGAATGTCATTTGTCAAATATACCCTATGAAAAATTGTCATCAATAGGCATTCATTGGAGACTCAAAAAATTACTTGTGTAGGCTGAGAAAACATAACTGAATTTATTTGCCAATTAAATGTAGTATGATCAATTTTGTTTAATAATGCTAATTATATGATACTTTTTTTTTTTCTTTTAGGGACAGCACCTGAATTTGTTAGAATATCATGTGCCAAAAAGATGGGGATGCTTAGCTGACTTGTTCAAAGTTATAGAAAACAATAAAACCTTCTTGAATATTAAGCATTATACCATTAACCAAACCACTTTGGAGCAGGTATAGTATCTTGAATGATTCAGGAGGTTGCATTTTGGTCTGTTCATCAGACCTAATCTAGCCAATTTTAAAATTAATCGAATTGCTTCAATTCACCACTTTATTCATTTCATCTTTTTAAATTTTATAAAATTAGGATAAGGTTGGTGTCAGAAAGTTTGTTTATTGTATACCCTTCCACTTAAGATAGACATTCAGTAGAGTTTCAGTTTGTTCATGATTATGTTGGGCATTCAACTAATTAAATCATGTCACGTTAACCTTCCTTTCTCCACCTTACTCACCCCCACAAGACTTGTCAGGGCGGCTCCACTGTAGTCAAATTATAGCTAACTTCTGGGGAAACAAAAAGCATTTCATTTACTAAGATAACAGAAATATACTGTACTGTATATTTGTATATAAATATACAAATATTTATATAATGTATATAAAAATACATCACAACATCTTTCTAAAACCAGGCTTACAGTATTGAGAACTTCTAGGTGATTTATTATTATAATTATCTAGAAATATGAACGTTCTTAGAGTTGTGTCCTCAATGGATTTACATATTTATGCGATTTGGGAGGGAGTGGTATGAATTAATGATCTGTGGTTTTTAGGACAAGTTGGCCAGTGTTCTGAGATAATGTCTCCTTTCTAGTAAGTGAGACCAAAAGGTTGTATTATAAGTAAACAACATTTTTATGTTTTTTTTCAGATATTTATTAATTTTGCTTCTGAGCAGCAGCAAACTCTACAATCTACTCTTGATCCATCCACTGACAGTCACCACACACATCACTTGCCTGTCTGATCACTAAAGGAGTTTCCGTAAGGAATAAAGCTTTGTCTTTCATTACAATTAACAGTCAAGGATAAAACAAGCACGCGCACAACCAAGGAGCTGGGGCACATTCTCCAGGCAGTCAAATTACATTCTCTTGTTCATTTTCTATTTTGAATCTCCTTCTTAGTTAACCACCAAATGGAAAGGTTGTTCTTTCTGCAGACTTTTGGGGCGCTCCTCCAAGATATTTGTTCTTTTTACCATGCCAGATGGACACCAGCTTCTTTGTGACAAAGGCATAAATGATTTGACAGTGTCCAAACTGAGACATTCTGGAGCTGGAAAGGCTGTCACAGATTGTCCACTCTAAACATGTCACTTTTCTGTTAAGAAAACTGAGCCCCCCTACATGTTTTTAATGATTTCAATGTAAGCTTTTACTAATACTGATGACATTATATGGTATGATATGAAAGAATCACCAATTTTTTACATATAAAAGTTGTCTTTTTAAAAAAGTAGGATTTGAAAAGCTCTTTTAGTATACACTTTAGCAAAATTAATTAAATTGAACTAGTTACTCTGTATCAATTACAGCAGTTCTACCAGAATCTCCCAGGTTATAATTTATGAGGGTAGATAAACAAAATGTAGATGCATTTTCTTTTTCTTAATTTGGATGAATAATTACTGGTTTTTGTTACTCTAAGTCAGTGTTTTTCAAAGCGTAGTGGTCCCCATGTTAGCTGCATTGCCATCTTCTGGGAGCTTGCAAGAAATGTACATTATCAGGATCCACTCCAGACCTAGTGAATTTCAAATTCTGGGACTTAAACAAGCACATTCCAGTTTAAGAACCAATGATTTAAGGGAATGTCTCGTTACCTCCTAGTTATACAAGCAAAATCAGCATAGTATGTAGTCCTTTTCTTTTTTTTGAGATGGAGTCTCGCTGTCTCTCCCAGGCTGGAGTGCAATGGCGAGATCTCAGCTCACTGCAAGCTCCACCTCCCGGGTTCACACCATTCTCCTGCCTCAGCCTCCCCAGCAGCGGGGACTACAGGCGCACGTCGCCATGCCCGGCTAATTTTTTGTATTTTTAGTAGAGACGGGGTTTCACCATATTAGCCAGGATGGTCTCCATCTCCTGACCTTGTGATCCACCCGCCTCCGCCTCCCAAAGTGTTGGGATTACAGGCGTGAGCCACCGCGCCCGGCCATAGTTTATTTTAAAAAATATTTTAAAAGCTTTGTAAAATTATGTCATTCTCAGAATTGTTGTCTTCAAAGCATTGTCAGATAGAGAGTGCTAGTGCTCGATATGGGCTCTTTTTTTCTTTTTTTTTTTTTTTTTGAGACGGGTAGTCTCGCTCTGTCGGCGCCGGGCTGGAGTGCAGTGGCCGGATCTCAAGGTCACTCGCGGCCTCCCCGGGTGTTACCCATTGCTCCTGCCTCATTGCGCGCTCGACGCGAGGTAGCTGGGACTACAGGCGTCCTGCCAGACCACGCCGGGCGTCGCTGCAGCCGGGCTAGTTTTTTTTGTGTATTTTTTAGTAGAGACCAGGGTTTCACGTGTTAGCCAGGAGGTCTCGATCTCCTTGACTCGTGATCCGCCCGTCTCAGCCTCCCAACCAGTGCTGGGATTACAGGCTTGAGCCACCGCGCCCGGCCGTCAGATATGGCTCTTAAAGGGTATATACGTCTGATATTTTTCATCCTATAGTTAGTAAAATGCATAAATTCAATCCACTACTGAAATAGTTTCCAGTCAGACATTTCTGAGTTCAGACATTTCTCAACACTCTTTTAACAACATTTTTCTGAATCCTCAATAGAAAATCACATTAACCTTATTTTAAAATTTGGCCTTTTTCAACACTAACATTGAGTACCAGCAGCTTGTGATCAAAGGCATATACTTCCTTATGAGATTTCATTACTAAAGCAAGATTTCATTAAATCTCTATTTCCTAAATATCATTCTATATAAGAGATATTTTTTAAATGGTAAGGATTAAGACAATCACAGATAGCTTTGTTGTGAGCAATTTTGATTCTCCTGTATCACATGAATTACATTTCCTGAAATAAATTACAGTTTATGGCCGTATGATTTATTCTCTAATTCTAACATAGTCTAGTTGTCAAAAGGAAATATGTAATCTTTTTATGACTGTTGAATCAATAAATACCAATGTGTGAAACATGAACTGATTTAAACTGCAGTGAATAAATGAAATGTGCTTTAATTTAACCCGATTTTTGGAACGTAATTGTGCTTTTGCCAATATATTTTCTTGTATCTTTATTTGTGTCTTTAGGGATCCAATTTAATTTAGGTAAGCAGGAAATGAAGCTACTCCAAATATTTTAAAGTTTGAAAGGTTAAAATTTAATTAAATTTTGCTCTGCTATATTCTGCTCTTAGGGGTTCTTTCCTGGTTTTTGAACTGCTGTATTCTTGAAGTTTATGCTTCAAGGTATGCCTTTGAACAATAAACAGAAAGAAAGAGGAACCCAACATGCAAAAACACCACATCCCAAAAGACTGGATACAAAAGGTCAAATCTTACGTTAATGTTGAAAATGTCATTGCATTTATAAGTCATGCAGGTATTTTATGCCTTTGGAGTTAAACATTTGTCTTAAGACCTTTGGGCTTAAGGTCACACAACTGAGACTTTTAAACAGACTACCTGTTTTTGAAATCATACTGAGTAGAGTACTTCATGAAACAGAAATAACAGTGATTATCTCAGTTCTAGTAATCTAGCATTTACTATATAGATTATCTTTACTCAGATATTTAAACAGTTGATGTATTAAAGCTTTCATGGAAAATCAAGATAGTAAAACGCAAATATAAAGTGTATTTTTAGCGTAGTAAAGACTCGGTGGCTTAAGGTCATGGGTAGTTTTGTTTAATAAGTATTGAATTGAAAAATAGCTCAATGTGACATCTTACAAAACATCTTAGAAAATACACAGCCCCATACACACCCTGCAACCTCCCCCCATAGGCACACTATTAGTGTTAATGAGAGTGACATGAATATTAGCATAATCACAAATATTTCTGCCTGTGTAGGAGTTACAGACACTTTACATTTTCAAACTGGGTTGACTATGTTTCTCTTTTGGCTTTTGCTTTGGCCTGCTGCATTATTTCAGCTCAGTGAATTTTTTTGATAACTTGTTACAACTCAGTTTCACACACTTGAATAATTCAAAGCCCTTTCACACATACACACAGACATACATATGCACACATCATGCATATACAAGCAAACATACGCACACATTCACATGTATGCACACTCAAACACACATTCATTCCTTCAACTAACACTTTTGATCTCATTCCATGCACATAAGTAGGTGGTGGGTACTATAAACATGGGGTGGT
>NW_016804488.1:1105512-1137832 GCF_001698545.2 Rhinopithecus bieti
TTCCTTGAGCTGCTGTGAGCTCCACCCAGTTCGAGCTTCCCAGCGGCTTTGTTTACCTACTTAAGCCTCAGCAATGGCGGTCGCCCCTCCCCCAGCCTCGCTGCTGCCTTGCGGTTAGATCGCAGACTGCTGTGCTAGCAATGAGGGAGGCTCCGTGGCCGTGGGACCCTCCCGGCCAGGTGTGTGTATAATCTCCTGGTGTGCCCGTTTGCTTAAAGCACAGTATTGAGGTGGGAGTTACCCGATTTTCCAGGTGTTGTGTGTCTCAGTTCACCTGCCAAGAAAAGGGATTCCCTTCCCCCTTGCGCTTCCCAGGTGAGGCAATGCCTCGCCCTGCTTCAGCTCTTGCTGGTCGCGCTGCAGCAGCTGACCAGCACCAATTGTCCAGCACTCCCCAGTGAGATGACCCCAGTACCTCAGTTGAAAATGCAGAAATCACCAGTCTTCTGTGTTGCTTGTGCCGGGAGTTGGAGACTGGAGCTGTTCCTATTTGGCCATCTTGCTCCGCCCCCAAGTTAAAGTGTTTAAAAGAAACCCTCTTTACATTAAAATGTTTTAAAGAAAAATTAAGTCCACTGAATTAAAGGTACATCTGAAACCTAGCAAAACTCAATGGTTAAAAAGCACATCTAGAAATTTTATGAACATATTCTTCTTTCCAATAAAAGGCAACATTCTGAACCCCATATTTGCCTTCATATTTATATTCCATGGGTGTGGCTTGGTATTGATGGATGACAACTGCTGTTAGTGGGAGTCTGTTTGTTCCTTGGTTTTGTTCATGAAACACTGGGGCCTCTTTGTGGAGTTCAGTACAGGGTGAGGAATCATTGCTTCCAATCTGCTTATACTTGCACTAATGTCACACCTCAGCTTTTTCTACCCACACATAACCAAGTAAAAAGTTTGTTTGCCTCAGCATAAGTTTAAGTGAATTAGGATAGTATGCTAGAGCAAGGCAGCAAGTCCAAGGGGGAGTTCATAGTCTGGGTATCAGGAGACCTGTCTCTACTGCCAATCAGAGTGTGATTTCCAAGCCCCTTTGCTGTTATGCACTTCTGTTGTCCTCACATTTACAATCATGACAAGATCTTTAAGAAGATTAATGAAATCAGCAAATTTCCACAGAGGGTGCACAAGTACACAATTTTAGAAAAGAAAAGGGAGCATATCTAAAAATAGAAATGAAGAGTAATAAGAGAATAATACGAAGAACTTTATGCAAAATATTCAAAACCAAATAAATAATATTTTTAGTAAACAAGTAGGAATCAAGATTGTCTCAAGAAAACAATAGCCACTCCAGAAAATGAATCAACCATGAAATGTCATCACAAGTATATCCCTACCAGTGTCCCATCTCAATAAAGCAGATCCAGATGGTTTTACAATTGTACCATTCTACAAGAGATAAACTCTCTATTACACAAGATATTTCAGAAAATGAACAAATTCTATCTAATTTTAGACACCAGTATAACATTGGCACACAAACTTGTCCAAGAATACAAGAAAAGACAAATATGGAGAAATTAATGTGTGAACATGGGTACAGATAGAACTAATGTAAATAGAATCAGTAGTATATGTCTCATAATACAATGTGATTTATCTAGAAAATGTAGTTGTGATATAAACTCAGAAACTATTACTATTGCATTCAAAGGTAATAAATGGTGTCAAATGCAGAAAAAATATTTCATAAAATATAATAATCTATATTAGAAAGTTAAGATTACCAGTAATTTTTCACAATCTGATATGATACAGCTAATAATATTTATGAAATTTTAAAAGCTGAATTGTGTTACACTGTCAAAATATAGCATGCCCTTCTCAGGAAACTTTATTTATTATTTCTCTTCTGTCTTGTATATTTGATCTCTCTCTTAGAGCTAGGCTCTTTCTAGCAACACTTAAGATGCTTTAGTCTCTCCCACTGTATAAAATACTGTATCAATGCCTCATCAGTGTCGACTCAATCAATAATCCATCCCTCCAGAGTCTGCGCCATCTTCACCTCTCACTGCCTCCTCTGCCTGTTCTACTTTGGCTGCTGCTCCCTCTAAGCCACCAAACAGTCCCAGCTAAGATCACTGAGGGTCTCCATTTTCCTAAGTCCAACAGATAATTCAAAATTCACACCTTCTCACCTCTCTGGTAAGATACTTTTTATTCCTTGGATCCCATGACTCTACACTTTTCTGGGTTTTCTCCCCCTCTCCTTAGTTTCATTTTAGGCAAATGTTCCTTCACATGGCAATAAACTGGGGGCCTTTGAAAGCCTAGTTCTTAGCCTTCTGATGTTCCTTCTATATTCTGTCTTCTATCTGTTCCTCACCAATTATCCCCCACAGATTGGTTTATCCACTGCAGGCCTCTCTACTGAGCTCTAGACATGCAACAAGGCCTACTTGGCGTCTCCACTGAAGTCTCATGGGCTCATCCTTCTCACCAAGAGAACAGATGAATGTGCCTTCTCTCCAAGCCAACCCATTCATCTCCTTTGTGTTCAACATGCCAGGCAATATTACTCACAACCTTCAAGTTGCATGAACTATCTTCCGAGAGTTTTCCTTAACACCTGCTGCTCCCTAATGTTCCAGAATCAGTCCTTTCTAAGTCCTGGTGACTTTCTTTAACATCTCTTGCTGATGATTTTTTCACTTCTTCTTTCACTATTTTAATGAAAACCTCTATTATTTCTTGCTTGGATAATGGTTTTACCATAACACTGGTATCATAACTGATTTCCCTTGATCTAATTTTGCCTGTCTATCATCTGCCTTCTGTGTTCCTGATGGGGAGATTTGTTTGTTCGTTTGTTTGTTTTTTTGAAATGTAAAGCCAAGAATGTTATTATTTTGATTAAAACTCCATGCTTTCCCAATGCTTTCAGAATAAAGAAAACACTTTTAATAATGCCTGGAACATCTTCACAGGCTTTTCTTCCACATACCTCCTGCTTCAGCTGCTAGAACTGCATTAGCCGTGTGTTCTTCCAATGTGTTCTAATACCCTCCTGCTACAGAGAATGCGTGCATTGATTTCCTCTGCTGTGACCTCCCTTCTTTCCCTCTTATTTAGCAAACTAACTTCTTCTCCCACTTCATATGCCAGCACAAATGTCACTCTTTGTGAGAGCTTTCCTGAACACTGCCCACGGTCCTTCCCTCTGCTAATCCCTCTCATTTCACCCAGTAACATCTCCTTCATAGCAAGTACCATGATTATAATTTTACTTGTGTGTAATTATTTGAAAAATGTTTATCTCCCTCACTAAATTGCAAGTTCCATCAGGGCAATGACAATGGGATGGAGGTGGGGAGGTATTTCCCTTTCTCCATTTTGTTCCCAGTGCCTGGCACTGAATAGGTGATCAATAAATACCTGTTGAAATGATCAGTGAATGTATTAATTCATTCTCACACTGCTATAAATAAATTACCTGAGACTGGGTAAATTATAAACAAAAGAGGTTTAATTGATTCACAGTTCTTCATGGCTGGGGAGGCCTTGGAAGACTTACAATCATGGCAAAAGGAGAAGGGGAAGCATACACCTTCTTCACAAGGCAGCAGGAGAGAGAGCACAGGGGAAACTTATAAAACCATCAGATCTCATGAGAAGTCACTATCGCTAGAACAGCATGAGGGAAACCACTGCCATGATTCAATCACCTCCTATTGGTCCCTCCCCAGACACGTGGGGATTATGGTGATTACACATCCACATGAGATTTGGGTGGAGACACAGAGCCACAGTGAATGAGTGACTGGCCATCGATTTTGCTTTCAGAAGAGTGCAGACTTCCCTAGGCCTCCAGGGTCATGTTTAATGTGGAGGTCAAATTGGCAGCATGAAGTGGTGTGGGAGAACTGAGAAAGTCAAGGAAAGGTCGACAGAGAATGTGGCATTTGAGCTGAGAGAGGAGCTGATGATACAAATAACCACATTCCAAACGGGAGGTGGGGGTAGTCCTGAGAAGGCACAGAGGCATGAAAGAACTTAAAGTGTTTGAGAATCTGCAGATAATTCATTCTGGTTGAAGTTTAGTATGCCTGTGAGGAAGTATCAGGGAAAGCAGATGAGGATCTGGTCCTGGGCTCACCCTTTAGACCTGCAGGAGCAGACACGAAGGTTTGCAGCAGGTGCATACCCTGATTAGGTCTGTAATTCAGTAAGAGAGCCTGCCATCCTGTCTCCTTCTTATTGTTCATCTGGGTGTGTTTTAGAGTAGCCTCTGATCGGATTCCTACACAGCTCTCCATGCTGCTCAAGATTGGTTTTCCAGACTCAAACTTGATCGTAAAAGGCCTCTCCTCACAGGTCCTTTGCTGACCCCAGACCATCTCCCCGTCCTCCTTTCACTGGAGAGCCTGCCTCTGCTCCCCTGCCCTGCACCACCTCCAGCTAGAACACCAAACCTGCTCTTGTACAACTGTGTCTCTGGCACATGCTACTTTCTCTGCTTGCCAAGGCTCATCTGTTGCTTTCCAGGGATTGTTTTTCAGGAAACATTACTGTTTCCTCTCTTAATTCTTCCTTGAACCCTTTCCCAGCTCAGAGTGTTAATTGTAACCTCTGAGCATCTCCATTTCTATATATGCCTTTGTTGTTAAAAACTGCATTTTTTCATATTAGTTTCCTTGTATGTGGTAGAATTTTTCAAAAATAACTTCAGAATCAGATGCATGACTATATTTCCAGAGCCTCATAGTGGATCTGGTTCTAATAAATGTTTACTGAAGGAACAGAAGAACAATGTGGAGGATGGAGACAGGAACTACATCAACCTTAAAAACTGCATAATCACTATTAATCATTGCTACTTGAAACTAAGCAATAATAAGTGAATAATTTATTTTATTTAAGAGACTCCTCAATTTCCTGTTAGGCTCTGTCAGTTCTCGACATGGTCCTGTACACAACCCTTTCAGCTAATGCTCATGGACACGGAGACAGTGTGCATTTTTCCACGGCCCTGGGATGTAGGAAAGTTCCCTGAATATAAATGTATTTGCATGAATCCCATGGTCATGTGCAATACTGAAGTCCTTGTTCTCCAGAGTTAGCAAGGCCTCCCTAATTGCTCTTGTGTTTTCCTTGAAAACCCTACACTTACTGTTTTCTAAGAAAATACTTGTACATTTTTAGCTGCATGAAAACTGTATCCATTTTCCTTCAGTTTCTGCAAAGTGAAAATGTGGAGTTATTCCCCATCTAACTGTAATGCCAACAAGGAGAAGAAAACACCCAAACTTCAGGTCCCAGGCATATTTAATAGAGTGCTTAGGACACACTCACCATACACCAGCTTAATTTCATTTCCCTCAAGTCCCTAACAAAATCTTCATAGAGACTTGGCACCTTTAGGGAAGGAAATGTTTTGCCCATCAGATAAAAGCAGAAAACATGATTACTACTGATGTAATACTGATAATATCTCCTGTGTTTGATTGCAGAAAGAAAAGGGATACAAATCTATTTTAAAGACAATTTTCACAAAGATATCTGTCATCGCAAAACTGAGACTGGACACTAGATTAGTTTGGGCAAAATTTCTTTCCAGGGCTTAGAGTATGGTTACTGAAGCTTGTGAGATACTCCATGTCTTTAGGCAGGAGATCGGCATAGGGGAGAACAGAGAGAAATATGAATGGCCAGGCAGCCAGAGGAAGCCGAACAACGTGCAATACCAACCTCTTTAAGAATATCTCTCCACCCTGAGATTGTTATTGAACTGGACTGGGGTCTGCTTACTCAGAGCAGCAAAACCAAACACTGACATCCGGATAGGAGCAAGAGAAAGTGGGGCATTTGTTTGCAGCCAGCAAACAAAATTGGACAGCTCATATGTAAGAACTGAGCTTCAAGGTGCCTTACAGGTAAGGGTTTTTAAAGGTGGGGAGACAGAGGTTACAGGAAAATCATAAATGAATACATGGAGACTCTACATTAGTTTGACATTGAAAGACAGAACAGCTCAAAGCGGGGGCCCACAGGTCACAGGTGGATTCAGAGATTTTCTGATTTGTGATTGGTTAAGGAGGTGAAGCTTGTCTAAAAATTTAGGCTTAGCAGAAAAGAATGTAAGCTCTGGCCCATGGGCATGGTCTCCTCTAGGATCCTCGGGAAGAAATTTAGAAGAAAGAATGACCATTAGACCTCAGCTCTTGTTTCCCGTTATCTGAGGTCTATGTGCCAGTGAATCCATGTGGTGGGGATCCAGGTTTCTGATAAAAAAAAAAAAAAAACTCAGGGACATATGTTAAGATGCCATCTTTAGTTTCTATAGGGAACCAAGCATTCCTGTGACTCTAAGTTCCATGGGTATTGTTTTAGTCTATTATTTCCTCTTGCTTATCAAGTTGCTCATTTACTTCTTAATGCTACCTAGGTGCCTGCAATTTCCCTTGAAGGAACTCAAGATTTTTCTGTACTCCCATGGATGGTGGGGCCCACAGGCCCCTAGCAGGGGTCTTTACTCCATCTCACAATTTCCTGCTGGCCACTGAGTTGAGTTCAGAGTGGAGGGGACAACAGTCTGGATCCTGAAGGGAACCTACAAGAGCATGGGATTTATGACAACACAGGAAGAAAGGCAGAAACTTGGAAACTGGCAGGCTGTCATAGGACAAACTTTGCTTCTGAATCATTCTTCTTAAATCTCAACTTTTATTTTTGCTTCACTATACCATTGCCCTCTGGAGTTTTATAGATTCCTTTTTTATTATTTATTTATTTATTTATTTGAGATGGAGTCTCGCTCTTTTGCCAAGACTGGAGTGCAATGGCATAGTCTTAGCTCACTGCAACCTCCGCCTCCTGGGTTCAAGCAATTCTCCTACCTCAGCCTCATGAATAGCTGGGACTACAGGCTTGTGCCACCACGCCCAGCTATGTTTTGTATTTTTAGTACAGACAGGGTTTCACTATGTTGGCCAGTCTGGTCTCGAATTCCTGACCTCAAGTGATCCTCCCACCTTGGCCTCCCAAAGTGCTGGGATTACAGGCATGAGCCACAGTGCCCAGCCTAGATTCCTCTTTTTAATTTTTACAATCTACCCTTTTATCTTCCTTCTAGTCTTAGGACTTATATTGCAATTCAAGAGTGCAATGAACTTTGGTACTTTCATTACTCTTACATAATTGCAACTACTCCTTTTGTTCTTATGTTATTCTGCTCTCTTCTGCCTGAAGCACAGTGACCTAAAATAATAAGCTAATTCTCACCTTGGTATGTGCAGCCCTATTTTGTCCAGCAACAGCTAGAAGCTGAGTTTTGTTTGGTCTTCCAAGTTGCTCTTGGTAATTGGGAAAGTCTTTGATGAGAACAAAATGCTTTTACCACTCAGTAATAGCTGTGTGTCTCCCACTCAAAATTTATGTATGGAAGTTCTAACCCACAAGATAATAATTTTAGGAGGTGGGGGTGAAGCCCTCATGAATGGAGTTAGAGCCCTTGAAAAAGAGGCCTCACAGCCTTTCGACCACATGAGGACACAGAGGGAAGGCACTGCCTATGGGGAAACAGGCCCTCACCAGCCGCTAAATCTGCTGGTGCTTTGGTCTTGGACTTCCCAACCTCCAAAACCATGAGAAAATAAATATCTGTTGTTTGTAAGCCACCTAGTTTACGGCATTTTCTCACAGCAGCCTAAATTGCCTAAGACAGTGTCTATGCAAACTAATTTACACAACACAAAAAATAATCCAAATATTGTGTTCAAAAGTGGAATGGTCTATGTAATACAAAAGTCAGATTTTGAAGTTAGACTGGGTCTTATATCTTAGCTCTAGAGTTGCTGTAACAAAGTACCACAGCCTGGGTGGCTTAAAAAAAACAGAAACTAATTCCCCCAGAGCTTTGGTGGGTAGAAGTCCAAAATCAAGGTATTAGCAGGGCCATGCTCCCTCCAAGACTCTAGGTGGAATCTTTTTTTGCCTCTTCTAGCTTCTGATGTTGGCCATGCTTGTTTTGCATTCCTTGACCAGAATACGCATCACTTGAGTCTGCTGTCATATGGTGGTCTCCCTGTATACATCTGTCTGCACATTGTGTTCTCCTTTTCTTACCAAGATACAAGCGATGCTGGATTGGGGTCCACTCTGATGGCCTTTTACTAATTAACTCTGCAAGGACTTTCCAAATAATATCACATCCACAGTGACTGAGGGTTAGGACTTCAACATCTATCTTTTTGGAGAACACACTTCAATCCATAACACACTTTGTCACTTAAGCATTTTGAATTTCAATTTTATTAAGCTGGGGATAATAATGCTGACTTCACAATGTTTCTGTGAAATGAAATGGAACAGCACATATAAATGATTGCCATGGTGACTGACTAATATTAACATTCTGTTTATCCCCTCACCTCCAAGAACATTCCCTCACCTCCAAGAACATTCATCCCTTTTCCAGGCTTTCCCTTTTCTCTACCTTCTTTGCTGCTTGCATGAGGCATAGAAGACAGTTCAATAGCCCGTATCTCAGATTTGTTTTGTGGCCAAACTGCTGTTTAGTTCTAGATCTGTTTTTCTAAATATCCACTTGGAATCTCCCTTTGAATGACCTTAAGACCTTTAAGCCCATTATCCAAAATCTAATCAATGCACTTTCTTGCCAAACCTTAATCCCTCTCAAGCATAACTATCACACTCATAGGACTCATATTGTAATTCAACAGTGCAATGAACATTGTCTTTGGTACTTTCATTACTCTTCTCACATCCAGTCCACTATGAAGTCCTGTTAACTTTGCCTCTTATATCTCTCTCAAACCTTTCCTTTTATGTCCATCTCCACTGCAAACATTCTGGTTCAAGTAGCCTTTACTTCCCACCTGGCTGCTGCCTCTTAGCTTTTCTACCTGTGTACCTGTGGTGGACAAAATAATGACCTCCTGGCTGACAATCCCTAGAACCTGTGAATATGTTACCTTACATAACAAATCTCTTATAAATGAGATTAAGTTAAGGACTTTGAGATGGGACAATAGCCTCATTATCTAGGTGGGCTCAAGGTAATCACATGAGTTCTTATGTGGGAAAGAAGGAAGCTGTAGAGGCACAGAGAAAAGAGGTGATGATGGAAGCAGAGGTTGGAGTGATGAGCTTTTTAGATGGAAGCAGGAGCCAGGCACAGGGAATGCTGGTGCCTTTAGAAGCTGGAAAGGATGAGAAAACCCATTCTCCTCTGGAGCCTCCAGAAGGAGTACATTCAGGCCAACATCTTGATTTAAGCCCAGAGAAATCCATTTCCAACTTCTGGCTTCCAAACTATAGGATCATAAATGTCTATGGCTTTAATCCACCACATTCATGGTAATTTCTTACAGCAACAACAGGAAACTAATATGCTACTGTTTGCCTCTTCCTGTACATTCTCGATGCAGACAAAATAATGCCATCTTCAAGAATCAGATCTGATCATGTCAACTCCCATAGTCACTCTAGTGATTTTGAGTTCTTCTTGAAACCAAAATTAGATAATCTTCCTGACATTCTTACATCCCTGGTCCTTCTTCTTGAAACCAAAATTGAGTTCTTCTTGAAACCAGAATTAGATAATCTTCCTGACACATTCTTACATCCCTGGTCCACACTCGTCTGAGCCTTGTGTAAGATCAAGCTCTCCTTACTCTTCTTGTGAGATCAAGCTCTCCTTACTCTTCACATTCTCCACACCGAGGTCTCCCAGTTCTTGGATCTCACTGGCTCCTTCCTGTTACAGGAATTTGCTCATGTTGTTCCCTGTCCTCAGAACAGCTGAGAAGCCCTATCATCACTTCTTACAATACTCTCTTAGTATCACGCATCACGCATCTTCTCTTTTTAACCCTTGGCATCATTGCCACTGCCATTTTACAGTTCTTGTTTTTTACTTTGTGTCTCTTTTTCTACCTAATTTTATGTTTACTCCTCCATAGAGTCAGGGACAGGGCCTCTTCTCCTCCCTCTTCCTTTACATCATTGTGTCCCCACCCTCCAGCTCAGTGCACACATCACTGTGGGTGCTGAAACTTAGGAGTTTAGGCAAGGAATACACAGAAGAACTCCAGCAATCTCCAGGCTGGAGCATGTTTATGTTGCTGCCTGAACTCGGAATAGCATCTGTAGCTTTGTAATGTATCTACTTGAATAATTCTACACTGACAGTGTTTCTACCCATCTGAAATAAATAAATTAATTTGCATCATCATTTCATAAGTTCAGGAAAGGCATTTCTTATAGAGTTATCATCATTTGCATGTCAGGATATTTCTGAGGCACTGAAATCATTGGCAATTCAATGTAGGAAGTGATAATGTTAGTGTTTCATGGTTTTAAAAAATCTGTAACAGTACATATCCAATGTGTTCTAAATCTTTATGTCTCAGAACAGTAAATTAACACAGGTAAATAAAGCTAAAAAAAAAAAAAGAATAGAATAAAGCTCCAATCTGATGTGAATAAGAGCATAAGATAATGTTTAATTCTCGAACGCATTCAGTTATAAGCCAAATGGAATATCAACAATCCGGAAAAGATTAAATAAAATGTTTAAAGCACATTTTTCAGTTCAAAAATAGGTTATTTTCAATGCTCATGGCCCTTACATTCTTTAGAAAATATTTTGGTCCTTTTTTAAATTTATTTATTTTTATTATACTTCAAGTTCTAGCGGTACATGTGCATAACGTGCAGGTTTGTACATATGATATACTTTGTGCCATGTGGTGTGCTGCACCCCATCAACTCGTCAGCCACCCATCAATCATCATTATATCAGTATAACCCCCAATGCAAATCCCTCCCCCCTCCCTCCCCCTCCCCATAATAGGCCCAGTGTTGATGTTCCCTTCCTGAGTCCAAGTGAACTCATTTGTTCAGTTCCCACCTATGAGTGAGGAACATGCGGGTTTGGTTTTCTCTTCTTGTGATTAGTTGCTAAGAATGATGGTTTTCCAGCGCATCCATGTTCCCTACAAAGGGACACAAACTCCTCCGTTTTTTATGGCTGCATTAGTATTCCATGGTGATATGTGCCACAATTTTCTTGAATCCAGTCTGTCACAGATGGACATTTGGGTGAGATACATTCCTCACACCAGTTAGAACGGCAATCATTAAAAAATCAATGAAACAACAGGTGTTGGACGAGAATGTGGAGCAATAGGAACACTTTTACACTGTTGGTGGGATTGTAAAACTAGTTCAACCATTATGGAAAACAGTAGGCAATTCCTCAAGGATCTAGAACTAGATGTACCATATGACCCAGCCATCCCACTACTGGGTATATACCCAAAGGATTATAAATTATTCTACTACAAAGACACATCACACGTATGTTCGTTATTGTGGCACTATTCACAATTTTGTCCTTTTTTATGTTACAAGTGTGTGGGAAATGGCTGTTTCACATAAGAATAAGCCTGGTTCAGGCCCTGTTATGAAGTGTTTCTCATTCAGAGAACCCAAATCCACAAAAGCCCACTAACCCTAATCACCCAGTTAATCCTTTTGAGAGGAGAGTGGAGACAGGGTGGAAGGTGAAGTTGCGGCTCAGGGTATCAGTTACACTTTCTGTTTTTCCAGAAATGTGGCCTCCTCCAGGAGAAAGAATTTACTGAGCCTCTGGCTATGGAAGGGAAACTGGGTGGGATAGGGTGGGGCAAAGCAATGGGTGCTCAACCCAAACCCTTGTAGAATCTATTCCAAAATCTTCAAATTAAAGAGGTCCAAAGAGAGAGGCTGTCATGATTGACATGAGGTCATCTGAGAGGAGTGCCTGTTCAGGGCAGCAGGACAGAGCGAGGGGCAGGGGCTTGGATTGTGTTGGAGGGAGTAGAGGGTTTGCTGCTTTGTGAACTTGACCTTGGGCAGAGGACAATTGCTACATCCACATGTTCAGGCACACTATGGTCCTACCAGTACCTGCAGGGGTTCTTTTAATTCAGTATGTTGTGATGCTAACAAAAGGGCTAGTTAGGAAGGGCCTGCCCAATGGGGTGAAGGATGTTGTTCAGGTGGCTGCTACAGTTACTGGAGCACAGGTTGAGACAGGCATGGTGAGAGCTGGAGCTGGACAGGTTGGTAAGGCATGGTCATGAAGGGCCTGCAGGGCCATGTTTTGGAGTTGAGATTTCAGTCCAACAATGAATTCTATGGGACCTTATTCCAGGAGGCTTTTTTTCCTATAGTTCTTGAGCAAATGTCTTGTACATGATCTCTCCCAACACATTCTAGCTTATACCATGTTGGTCAATAGGAAACTGTTGAGGAAGGTTAACAATGGAGTAAAAATGTCCTCTTTTGGGCAGACAACCCTGCTGTTCCACTAGGGTCCAGTTGGAAATAAAGAGAAAGCGAAAGCCCCAGCATCCTCCAAGTGGCTTTGGCCATCATCTGAGTAACAATACTGGAGGACCTTAGCTAGCACAGGTGAGTGGGGAGAGAGTTAGAAAGCAAAGTTGGTAGAGGTTCAGCAGAGAAATAAATATGTAAATGTAGCAGAGAGATATGGACTGGGGGAAGACATCCGGCAAATATAGAGAGCTGTAACATCAAAACCGTGGAAAGACTGACATTCATTGAACATGAAGTGTGGAGAAAGAAGAAAACACACAAATGCTAAGGAGACTAAAATGGCAAAGAACAAAGGGAGATGAGCCCTTGTTGAAAAGCGAGAACCAAGTGAGGTAGAGGAAAATCAGAGAAGAATAAAGAATCATAAGTAATGTGAGGAAAGGGTTTCACCAAGGGAGATGGCAAAATGCTGCTATAAGCAGCCTGCTAGAGCAAGCTCTTCTTCCAGACCACAGGTATCCTTCCTTAAAACTTCTCCCTTTCCAAGTCCCTGGCTGAGAGTTTTGATTACTGCTGTGGATTTCTTCTATCAGATATGCTGCCTCCTGACCTTTATCACCTCGGTCTTTATCAGGGGATTGGCAATGTATTGTTCCTCTCACCTCTTGTTTTGGGTGGACATCTCTATTCTGCTTCCTAGATATGGCCAGAATCCTTTCTCCTTCCCATCCCCCTCACTTTGCAGCCAATATCTAAGATGGATAAGGCCCATTATTCTGAGAACACCTATCATTTGTTCAATGAGCGTTGTCTGAGCCATTTACTCTCTATATCTAAAAAATACCTTGGAAAGGAGGGAAATGCAGCTACTACTGCTCAGAGGTGACTTCACTACCACCTGAGGGACTGCTTAGGAGTAGGTTGGCAGATACCATGGGCACTGGCCCTACACTCTGCCCCGGAAGGCTGAAGCCAGAGAGCAGAAATTCCCAGGTTCACTTTCAACAGCAAGTAAACATCAGTGCAATGTGACAGGTTTTCCCAGACGTTTGCATGGGTCACTTTACATTGTTGTCTCCCAGCAGTAAATTGATGATGGTCATACTTTCCGTGTATCTAGATTATGCCCTCTTGGGTGTGATGTGTGTCTCCTGGCAGTGACATACAGAGGCGTTTTCCCACTTCTCCAAGGAATGGAGTCACTGTGACCATTTGACATCCAGAGTGGAACAAAAAACTTTGCAAGCCCGGTTCAAGAGAAGGGTGAGGGAGCCTGTGTGTCCAACCTTTTAACCCTCTCTGGACCACTTCTTTGCATCTGTGCTGCATTTTCTGATCACAGCAATGTTCTCTTTGAAGATGGGATAGGAGTAGGGACCCATGCTCCTTGCTGCCAGCACTTGACCCAGCTGGCACAGGTAAGAAAGCTGGTTCCATATTGCGGTGAGACTAGGAGAGTGGCAGAGAGTGCTTTAGCCTCACATCTACCCTAGCTAAGCTCTGGAATGCTCTCCACTCTTAAGCGATGGAAGGGACAAAAGATGTTCCTCTTAGGATGGCAGGCTCTCTCCTCTGGCCAGCTCTGAATGCCCATCCCTCATGATGGTTACATCCAGGTAAGGTATGGAGAGGAAAACACAGTCTCAGAGTTTAAAGTCAGGTTTCATTATTGGTAATGATTTCAGGACACTCAGTAGGAAGAGGAAAGTGAAATGTGTGGTTCTAGATTTCAAACTTCCAAGTAACTGTCAGGGTTTGTGAAGCTTCTGGGATTTTTATTCGAATTGCAACCTAATGTATTAACATGTTATTGCTTCACGAATGCTGGCAGAAGACATGATAGTCCTGTGTCAGAAACAAAGGACTTTATCACTCATGGAGAAGCAAGCAGCATTAGCTTCACTCTGGTTTACATTGGTTTCTCTTTCTCCCCAAGTTTCGTGGGCTGACACATGTGGGTCTACATGATGTCTGCCTATGAAGTGGGTCGGGTGACAGCAACAGGACGTGGAGACTCGAGAACTTATTGCATTTGCATAGAGCAACAAGCAAGCATGATCTCTGTCTGGGGGATGGAGGTGGCACTGTTACATCATCCTTCATTGATGCTGGACAAACACAATCCTGAGAAAGGGGCCAGGATTCTTGGCACACCAAGCAAAAACAGGCAGGAATACTAAGGCACCACGGTAGGTTGCCTTTCTGACAACGACTATCTGAAAAGGATGCTGTTAGCATGCTTTTTAAAGAAATCATGTTATTTGTTTAATTAAATATTTAATATCTATAACAATGTTATAGCCTTGGTTGAGGGTAGTAAATCAGGAAAGATCTGTTTTTAGTTGAGATGTATAACGTATTTACATATGTGACATGAAGTTATAGGGATTATATGGAGACAGTTTCCCCTGCAAGGGTTTCTAACACCTATGCAAAATTCTGAATGTGGAATCCTGGGGATTTCCAGTGGTCCTGTATCTGACATGTTATTCTCCAATATACCGAACTTGTAACATTTGTTCTTAATGCACAGGTAGATTAATCTCCCTGCTTCCACTCTTCATTTGCTCATGAAGTATAGTTCTAGTCACCTTCATCCACTCCCTTTCCCTGGACACAGCAACACGTGTATGATGAAAGATCTTTTCACAAAGATGGTATCCCTCTTCTGTGACTCTTTACAATAATCAACAGCACAGATATTTTCTAGGTCTGTGAATAAGTGGATATACCTGCCACTGTATGTATAGGATCTAGAGGATACAACCTGATAGAACATCGAAGAATCTAATACTTAGCAGGATAGCTCTGTTGTTATTGCTCCTACAAATGGATGAACTGAGTCATTCTCTTACCATTGTGGAGTTTGCCTACAACAATTCGCCACCCTTCTTGAGGTAAAACATACTGTTCCCTTGCAACTATGGCTTCTCTGTCACTGGCTCCCTTGACTGCTGACTGCGCCCACCACCCTCACTTCTGGCAGTAGCAGGAGTTGTGGACTTTCCAAGAGGGTCTGTGATATATTTTTGGCCATGCCAATAGGCTGAGCAAGTTTTGAGGACCAAGGTCTGGTTCCAGTGAAGGCTAGGGCAGCCCTATTAGTTTATGCTACAATAATAATGAAGGACCAGTGAAAATATAATCATGAAAATCTACCCATAGTCACCATAAGAGTCTCCAAAAGGCTCCGGAATGTTCCAGAATGGACTTCCAGCAGGTGATCCCAAGAGGTCTCCAGGTGGGACTCTTGGATTCTCTGGTCCTTACACTGGCAGGTCATGCAGCACTGGGCTAAAGCACAGTAAAGCAAACTGTGCACAGGACAAAAGGTAATGCCAAGTGACCATTTTACACCTCTCCTCTCCTCCTTACTCCTTCCACTTTTAACGTTCTTCACTTGCTTACTGTCACACCCCAGGTTTCCAGATCACTAACTCCTCTCCCACTTCACTTTCTCTCATAGGTTTATCCATTCTTTGGATTCCCTGTGGGATTGTTTGCTCAGTGGCTGTCAGCTCTGCCTTCAACCCTCACTGCTCACCTGGTTCTTCTATATCTAGATATGTAACCACGGTGTGTGGGGAAGCGGTTTTGTTAATTAGAGAAGTAGAGATGCTTTCCTCTGGGTTTCAGGAAGTAGGAGAAATTGCTTACAGGTGGAGGTCAGGGAAATACTTGTGGAGGAGAAAGCATCTGCCTAGAATCTTGCAGACAGTTTCCATACCCGACTGGGAAGACATCAGGAGGGGCTGTGCAACAATAGAAAGGCCCACAGGCAGTTCACTGAGAGCATCCTGAGCGAGGGTGAGAAGCTGAGTTTAAACAAAACAGAACACGCATATGTGCTAGTGAGTGCTGAATTCTCAGATGTTGCTTTTCTGATGATTGTGCAACACGTAATTCCCCTCTGTCTTTTCACTTTCCAAGTGTTTTTTTTTTCTTTTGTTTTCAAAGCTGCAATGTTGGTTGCCACTCTGAAAACTCAGTGTTATCTGGAGAAACATATGCATTTTATAGTCCCCATCGCTTGACTCTTCCTTAACAATCTCATCTTTGTGGTTTCTCCAGTAAATTTATCTGAACAGCAGCACTTTATTTTCTATTTATCCTAGATTATTTACAAAATTTCTCAAAGGGATTTCTTCAAAGTTCACTAGTTTCTTTCTCTTGCTGTTTGCCCGTATTCTTGGAAGCATCATCGCATTAATGGTTCTGTGATTGCTGGACCATAGAAACTCGGCCCTTGTGTATTTGTTTTCATCATTCTTTGTTTATTAGGAGGAAATCCAGTAAATAAATCAAGAAATAGGAGCATTCTCTGGAGTTTTACTGTGGCTCAGCACTACTTAAAAAATATGTCCTGCTGTTCACTTATTCCAGAGTGTACTTGATGATTCTCTGGGAATTCGCTGTCCATCACATGTTAGAACATTGCACCATTCAAAAATTCATCGCTTAGGGACATAAACTCATTGGGGAGAGTTTCTTCAGCTGTTTTTCTCATTAGTCTTCAACTTTCCAGAAACTGCCTCAGAGAAAACTTTAAATGCTCACTATTTAAACTACAAGTATACAGCAGTGATCTTCCCATTTTGTCAAAAACTTCCAATGGCTGCTGACAGAATTGGGTCTGCAATAAGAAGAGGAGTGAAAGAGATGGATCAGAAGACATTAGACTGCAGAATTTAAAGCATATATTTGAACATACTGTCTGAATAAAAAGGGATTAAGCCATAAAGTTGAAAACATTTATGTTATGATAGCAGCTCTTCTTTCCAAGCACAGACTTGGTCATGCCATTCATTTTTCTATTGAAATTTCTTGAATTAAATATCTAAGAAACATCAATTGAGTGGCTAAGTACATCAACTGAGTACCTAAGACACAAACAATGTAAGCAGTCTCTGGCTCCAGGAATATTACAAATTGTAGTGTAATAGCAAGATTTAGCAAATGATTTTGATAATGAGGCAAATAAAGATATATGCCCAGATGTTTCCACCAGTGGAGGAGCTCTCCATGCCTAGGCACAGGCTACGATTAACGTGTTTATCGCAGAGGGGTTGATTCCAGGAAGCAGCACCCAGATGGGAAAACACAGCCAAGAGCAATCAGGGTCAATGAAAGGATGGAGTGGCCAAGAGATTAGAGAAAGTGTGAGCTATCATCAAAGTGGCACAGAACAGCCCTTGAGAAGATACAACAGGAGGAATTCAGGTTCTCATAGCATCTTTTTCTGTGTTGAGCTACCTTTCATTATATGTGCTGGGGGCAGTTAGAAAGTAAATTGCAAAATGGAGTTGGGTAATATGTTCAGCTTTGTCTCAGGGAAGCAGTGAAGGTGCCATAGGATGAATTGGATTCTGAAGGATGAGTCGTAGACCAACACTGTTTTATTTTGTTTCGAATGAAGCCATCATCAAAATATGTATTAGATCATCAAAATATGTCTTAGAGATTTTCCTTCTAAGAATTTTTATGTGCATGTGAGTGTGTGTGTACATGCTTGTGTGTGTATATATATAAATATGTATTTACATATACATGTGTCTATATATGGGAATATATATATATTAGAGAAAATACATATTTCTCATTTTCTGAAAAGTAAAAGGCTATATTGAAATGTTTTTCATTTATATAGTTAAACTATATTTATATCAAATATGCAATGAATTAAAGAAAATTTATGTTTTGGTTAATCTAATTGGTTAAGAACATTGCTCTGTTTCTGATTGTATTATTCTGTTTCCCACAGAAAAAAATAATGAATTCTTTTGGGTTCAAATAAAGGGACTTTAAGAAAGAGAACAGTTACAGAGGTGAGGTCTTTGTTAAAAACAAGGGTACTCAGAGATGAGCCATAGCAGCAGGAGAAAACTGGTATGACTTGCAATGCCTGCCAGATGATGGGGAGGGGATAGGAGATGCTTTTTGAGAGCAGTGATCAGGTAGAGAGATGGAGGAAAAGATACCTGAGAAGGTGTGGTGCCAAACCAGAATACCCAAATATACATCTGAACAAAATATATTTGTATTAGTGATATGGTTTGGCTGTATCCCCACCCAAATCTCATCTTGAATGGTAGCTCCCATAATTATCTCCTGTTGTGGGAGGGACTCAGTGGGAGCTAACTGAATCACGGGGGTGGTTCCCCTATACTGTTCTCATGGTAGCCTATAAGTCTCACGAGATCTTATGGTTTTATAAGGGGAAACCCCTTTTGCTTGGCTCTCATTCTTCTCTTGTCTGCTTCCATGTGAGATGCCCCTTTCACCTTCTGCTGTGATTTTGAGGCCTCCCCAGCCAGGTGGAGCTGTGAATCTGTTAAACCTCTTTCTTTTGTAAATTGCCCAGTCTCAGGCATGTCTTTATAAGCAATGTGAAAACAGACTAATACAATTGGGTTATCTATCATTTGTTAGCCTGGGTACAATTCTACAAGAGTAGAAAAAGCCATTCCACTCAGAGAAGAAGCCTGTATGAAGGTAAGAAGACAAGAAAATGCACGGTGACCTAGAGACCACCTCAGTGGACTTCAGGCGGAGGGAAGAAGAAGCTAAGTCTGCAGGGGAAGATTTTGGGAGAACACAGGCTTTATGCCATGGTTGATAAGACCTACAATTAGCATTGATCTTCACTAGCCTACACCTTAGAAAATATCTTTCAAACTGTGTGTGAGAGTCTGTCAAAGACAATTAAATTGGACTTAACTTGTTAACTAGTTAATGGGACAACTTCTAGTTACTTCAGATTCTGTCTCAGGAAACAGAAATTGAACTGAAACTTTGTGAATGCCTTTTATATGACCATCTCTCTGGCATGTTTTGAAAATTATTTGAATAATTCAGAAAGAATTTTCTGAATCTTACTATATGCTAGGCTCTGTGATACATGATATACATCTGATTTCACATTTTAATAGTAGGCATAAGATGCATACAAATGCTAGGAACTGAATGAGAACAGTGAAAAATATGAATAGAGTCCCTATCTTCATGGAGTTTATCATTCAGAAAGAACCACTGAGAATTTAAAGTGTTTATGAGAACATGACATTTTTGAAGGACATGTGGCAGGTGTTATATGTGAAGCAGATTCATGGTGCACCAGTTACCAGACCTAGGGGAGGGCTCCCACTGCATGGAAAACAGCAGAAATCATTATGAAGTCAATCATGAGGAGTAGGAGTCCAAACAGTTTCACTGATTGCATTTTGAGCTGCAATTTCTACAACTTGCACAAGTCTGGTGAGAGAGAACTTATATAAGCGAAGCAACTTTATTGCTCACAGACATGCAGCAAAAGACAGTAGAGGCCATGGTGAGCCGATCTCTCAAAGCTCAGGAAAGCTTCCTAGGATAGATGGAGTCTCACCTGCATGTTACCTACATTATACCATAGCTGAGGAATCCAAAAAGCATTCTGCACTAGGGTTTATACCCCAGGAAAAACTGGGATGGCTGGGCTAAAGCATTGTGGGACATTCTACTCTAGGAGGGATAGGAACAGAGCTCAGGCTACTCCAGTCAGTTCTTCCTTATCTCAGCATGTTGCATTCTCAGCATGTTCCAGAGTTATTTTGCGATCTACAAGGGAGAACTGAGGAAGAGCTAGTTCAGCCAAGGCTATCTTGGGATGTCCTGCACTATGAGAAAAAATGGAACTTCATCTGTAGGTGATAATTCAAGGCTCCCCGGAGGCAGAATGATAAAAGCTGAGACTTGAAAGTGGAAGATTCAGCCATGAAAGAAAGTGGTGAAGGTGGGCATGTCAGTGCAGAGAGTCCCATTTCAAGCAGGAAAACAGTGAGAGAGTGGGGTTCATTTGAGACACTTAAGATCATTATGTTTAAAGTAATGGCTGCAAGAGAGAAGGCTAGATTGCCTTGTGCAGGATCTAACCATAAGTATGGTTTGCGACACTGACCCTGAAAGATAAAGTTATTTATAATGCTAAGTTAGTTGGCACAAACCCAGAAATGCATTCCACCCCTGGTGCTATGAGACACATCCAGTAGTTAAAAGCTGAATAAGGACACTGTCATTACTTTGTAAAGGCTATTATTTCTGGTGTACCTATCCTGGCTGTCAATGTAAAATTCTATATATTCCAAGTTAATACATACAGGTCTCTCTTCACTTGGATGTGAAACTGCTGGTGGAGGTAGCAAAGAATTTGCAAGTTTAGTCAAGTCTAACTGACACTCCCAAGGGCAATGAGGCATTTGCCCCTGATTTAGGTGACTAGGCTGGTACTACTATCCAGGGTCCCTTCATTTCTCAACAGATATTTATTGGACACTTGCCATGTGCTGGGTCTTGTACTCAGAACTAGATTGATTAAGTTATAGCTCTCAAGGCAGCCACAGTCTATTAGGAAAGCAGAGAAAGTTATACATCAGAGATAATACCACATGATAATGCTTCACAAAAGGAAAGTACATTATGCTAAGGGAAAAGAGGCTACTTGAGGAATCTGAGTTAACTCACTTGAGCCAGCTTCAAGGAATAAACAGGAGATTTATAAATGCGAACTGCCATGGCTGAAATTTCAACTCACTTGGCAATTTGGAATTTATGTTAGACTCAAAGGCGTTTAGTGCCTCCCGCCACTTCTACAAAAAAAATGTCCACATATTTTCCAAAAACTTACTAGAATATTTGCATTGAAAATAATGTTTATGGTTGGATATGAGAATATTGATCAAATACAATTATATCACTGATTTTTTAGACAAGTGTCAGACTTTAAGCAAGAAGAATTAGGATATCTAGAGAAATAGGTGAAAGGGAGTTCTTAATTAAGCCCATCATTTATGACTATATTAACTTTTGGGAGACAAACAGAAGGGTTGCCCAGTGTTTCTCCACTTATTGAAATCTCTCTGGAACTTTCATCAAAGAGAAGGACCAAATGCATTCAGATCTTTGAAATGGGATTTTTTCAATAGCTCAATGGATTCTGATATTTTCCCAGATAGATTGAGCCAGTTGAAGACTATGCTGGAGAAGCCTTCAGCCAGTGCGATTCTGTTCCTCCCCCACTATATGAAAAAGTGGTATTAGGGCTTCAGAGGACTGGATTCTAGATATTCTGGTAATTGCTAAGAAGCATAGAAGTAAGCTCTCCTATCATAAAAGTATTAAAAGCCAATGCAGTTTGAATTGCCAAAACAAAATAATCCCTTTATGTACAGGAGCCACAGATGGATGGCTGATGCAATATGAGTGATAAATGACTGTAGGCTCCTTAAGCAAATGCTAACCTCTAGCTGGGATGCTATAGGAGTCCCATTCAGAAACAGACTTTGAATTGAGCTAGCCATGAAACCTTCTACTTGCTTTAGTCTGTGATACTGCCACAGTTTGATCTTTGCCTTCAATGACTGATTCCTTGTAAGAAATAAAGCAGCAGAACCAAATGTGCACTCCCTCTATAGCCACTTGAGACAGCAACGTTTGCAGCCTACTTGGTGTAATTGCAGATTTAAAATTACATTAGAATACTTTCTCTTTTCTCTTCCCATTTTTTCAGAACAATTCCTATCAAAAGTTGCTAGGTAGGTCTGAGCAAGGCTATTTTCTGCGGTGGGTGGTAGGGTCCTGGCCTAGGTTATCAGAGACCCAGCAGTGTGGAGAGACTGTCAGTGGGTTGGGGAAGGAGGTGACAGCTCAGCATGGGTTATTGGAGCTCCACTGGAATAAGCAGGATGTCTGCAGGACATGAGTGATAACAAGAAATTGGTTCCATACAAAGGAATTCATTAAACAGGTAATGATATGAGGATATTGAGAGACAGACTCTCACTGTCAGAGAAGAAAGTTAAGTATCCTAAAAGGGAGAAAATTAGAATGAACTTACTGCATTTGGAGATAACTGTGTAAACTAATTTCCAAATATCTATAAATAAAAATAAATATGTCTATTTAAAAGTAAATATAGACATAAATGTGCATATAAAAATAAACACGTGTGTACATTCCCTAGTGAAATTCGCTGAAAGAGTCTGCTGAACATCAACACACACGTTTTGGATTTTAAAGATAATTTCACATCTCTAAAAGGCACCAGGGCTCTTGGAACAAATAGCTGATTCCAGGGAAGGGGCAGAGAAAGTACAAGATAAGCCCAGAACTTCTTTCTTTTCACAAATTTGTAAAGAAAAGCACAAAGAATGATAATGATTGATAAATTAGGCTCCTCTGGCCAAATATGAGATAATTTAAGCACTGTATTAGTGATAGTAATCTATTATAATTTGTTCAATAAAATAATGAACCATGAGATTATATTAACAGATTTTTTTTCAAATGAATAAATAAATAAATAATTTGATGAGGAAGAGGATATTCAAGTAGTTTCAAAATTCTTCCCAATATAATAATAAATTATAAAGGAGAAAATAGTAACATTACAGTGGAGAAGACTGACAGACACCATTTTAATCAAGCAATCAAAATGAATACCATCAAGAATGGGGTGGATCAACATCGTATGTTACCTTATAGGATATAATGAGAAAAAGTAGCATTGTATTTGTGATATTCTTTATGTATCTAATAACAATGAAATGTCCAAATTCAAAGACATTTTACAAATAACTTGCCTTCATTTTTCAAAAGGCTCAAAAGCATGAAAGACATGAAACATCTGAGGAGCTATAACTAATGGAAGCATACTAAAGATATGCAATAAGTGATTAGGTATTGGATCTCTTGCTTGTTATATATTGGATAATTGGTGAAATTTGAATGAGGTCTAGGGTTTAGATGGTAGTTATGTGTCAATGTAATTTCCTGATATTGATGTCTGTACTGAGGATACATAGGAACATGTCTTTGTAGGACATTCAAGACATACACCCTGCGAGTTATTCTTCAATGGCTTAGAAAAAAAAGAATATAAACTGTTTTTGCAATTTTTTGTGGAACTTTGAGGTTGTTTTATGTATATATAGAGAAATAAATATATATATAAATCAATATAAATATATATATATATACAAGTATAGTAGAGAAAGTTTAAGTTTAGTGGGAGAACTGGTGTTGTCACTTAAACCAGTCTCGCTGAAGGCTTGGAGGCTAGAGCTTTTCAAGAATAGTTTGGTGGCCAGAGCATTAGAGGATAGGTGCTGCTGATAGTTTGGGATTAAATGATAAGGGTGTGGAAAACAGTCTTCTTGCACTGAGTCCACTCCTGGATTGAGGACCACAGGACTGGTTGAGTCATGAGTCACGAGTTCAGATGGGGTCTGTGTGAAAATCATCTCAAAAGACCAATCTTAGCTGCCACAATAGTGATGTTTTCAATAGGAGCAATTGAGGAGATCACAAATGTTGTGACCTCTTCCCACGTGACTCCTGAGCAGTAAGAGATTACAGAAACTATGCTGACTTTTTAGCAGAATATAGGTCCCTCCGATAATTCTAGTCTTGTGGCCTTTCATTAGTCTAACAATGGCAGTTTCGGCCACACAGCAAAATGGGAATCCATTTTAGAGAGAGACTATTATCATCCTTGCTTCTAAATTAAACTATAATTTCCTCCCATGGTTAGCTTGGCATATGCTCAGGAATGAGTGAGGACAGCCAGCCTGTGAGGCTAGAAGCAAGGTGGAGTCAGTCATGTTAGACTTCTCTCACTGTCACAATCTTTGCAAAGCTGATTTTAATCTCTGCCTTAGGCTTCAGGATACCTAAATTCTGAGGTGTGAGCTACAGAGATGAGAAACAGTCAATGACCAATCTAACTTCTTCCTACTGAAACGGGACATGGTTTGGGTAGGGGTCACCCACAGTATAAAAGGAGTGAAACCATTTTGCAGTTGTCCATATGTAGTTATGGGTGCCTGGTTTGGGTCTTAAGGTCTGTATAACAAAAACATTAGTATTCTTATTTACAGTTTTAGTACAGCACTTAAGAGAACAGCAGACTAAAAAGCAAATAATGAGCCCTAACATAAAGAGTGAAGGTCTTTGCTTCAGGAGTCCCTGTAGAACTGACCTGAAAACTTGAGGGATGCAGCTGAATGGCCTTGAGAACAAATCAGATTTGAGATCACCAGTAGAGACTCAAAAACAGTAGACCAAGTTGGAATACAACAACAGGTATAATATAGTCCTTTTTTCCTGACACATAATTTTTCTCTCTCCAGTTCCCTATTTTTACCAAAGACAAATCATAGCAGCACCAATTTATTTGCAAAATAAGTTTCAGTTCCATTCTATTTGTCCTAATTATTTGCATAAAATGAATTATTTTCATGAGGAATTTCAGATTTAACCTTTTAAAAGCCTCTTGAGCCCAGCCAGGGATTGATCTGTGCCTACAGATACCTGTACAAATTGGGTGAATTCCTCTCTTCTTGAAGTCTCAAAACAGCTTGGGTTTTCTGGGCCTGTCAGAAAGTGAAATTCCTTCCTTACCACAGATCAGGAACCCTGTACAGGACAAGACACGAGGCCAGTTTCTCCAAGGGGCTTTTATTGGTTCTATAAATCAACCTCCGTTCCACAAAGCAGTCTGAAAACATGTCATTCCAGTCAAAATCTTAGTAAAACTAACCAGTGTCTCTAATTGTGTTCTGTTATAAACAGAACTCATTGTGTTTTGTTTATAAAAAAGGCAAAATACCTATATTGCCGTAAATTAAGAACATTCACCAATAGTAAAGTATACTACTGTGAGCAAAATTTGGAGCACATTTCTCTCTACCTGATATTGGTTGTAAAAACCAAAACCAAAGTAATCAGCAACATTTTGAGTAAAAACTCATGCTATTAACTCCTGCTTTACTTGATACTGGGCCAGCAATCCTTACAAACACATCAGCTCTCCGTGAGAGTCCTGAAAGTTATTGTTCTCTATTTCGATGACACAATTTTTAAAGTTATCAGGAACCCATCAGAGCGCCCAACAGAGTCTGATAGCTAGTTATAAAACCACCTTTTGAAAAGAATTAAAGTAAAACAAAAAATACATTTTTAAAATTAAAAATTAGATGACACGCTTGTATAAATACCTAAATATTCTGAAAATTTTCCTGCATTCAGAAATAAGGAAATAGGGATCATCCAACTTTTTGTAACGTAAAAGATTGGAAATACTATTACCATACTGGAGAATAAAATCAGTGTAACTATGGCACTGTGAAACTAAGAATTACTTACTTTCTGACTCCCAAATGTCAGAGAAAACTTAGACACTGCTCCTCAGAGCTTGGAAGAAGTGTCACATCACAAAGGTTGGGCATGATACTCTTATGGTCCTCACATGTGTTCCAAAAAGGGGCCTGGTAATGGAGTGAAGCTCTAATGAGACAAATAGGCTGCTTAGAAGGTTCTGCATTGAACTAATATTTTAGAGAGCAAGATTTTGGAGAAAGGTTGGTTGATAATCCTATCTGAGGTAGAATAAAGAGAACCAGTCCTATGAAAGCCTGGATCTATGTTGTTTCTAATTTTGGTGAAAAGGAGAACAAACCATCTTCAGACTGGAAAAGATAGATCAAACATGAGCAGGAAGGAGTAGGTGAGCTACTTAGGAGACACAGTGGGTATCTGTAGAGGCAAAGACACAAATATTGGCTCTCAAAACTGGCCTGAGTGTTTTTTTCTCCAGGCACAAATAGGGTCCTTGTAAAACTCTCTGGCATTCTGAGGGATCAGGAAATCTTGCAGCAGTGTGAACAGAGGTTCACAAGACGGGTAGGTCCTGTTTCAATCTTTAGAAGAGAAGGAAAGTGTGAGCTGAGTAATTTTACATTGGATCATTGAAAAGGTGGTTCATGAGAATATATATAAAAGAAGTCAGGGAAAAGGAATCTCTGAGAACAAATCACATCAAACATTCCTCTCCTTTTATGATGCATGTAAAGAACTAGTAGGCCATGGGTTACTCCTCATATTGTAAGTTCATACTTCAAGACACCATACTATGCGATACGTCTGTGGATATGCTGGAGAAATGGACACATGTGAGCTGATTAAACACTAAATGGTTGAAGCCTTATCACACGGATGACAATGCACTGAATTACTGACATTAATTTATTGATCTGGGTTGTACAGTAACAAATCTGTAAAGGAGAAATAAGGCTTTGTGCTTGAGCTAGTCCTCTTCAAGATGTTTTCAAAACATGTAAGCATCCTCTGCTCTGCGTATAAGACTCCACAGTGTGTCAAACAAATTGGCCCTGTGTGAAGACTCCATGGCTTGTAGCCTGCTCACCCTTAGAGATTCCATTTTCCACACTTGCTCCCTGAGTGTCCTCAAGTAAGCCCTCCTATGATGAATTTGCCCTTTCATACATCTGAATATTTTCTTTCTGTCTCCTCTTTTTGAAAGCCTTCTTTCTTCTTTACCTCCTGAATGAAATGCTATAAATGTTTGGGAAGTTGTAGCAAGATAGGTTTTAAAATTAAATGACCAATTTTCAAATCTTGTCCCTTTTGCCTGAAAATAGTAGGACAACTGGAGTTGTTACTTAAACTCTCTTGACGTTAGATTTCTTCTCAGTACAATGGATATGGAGAATGCCTGTAATTGAGACAGTTGTTTTTCAGGATCAAATTAGGTAATTAATATAATGCTTTTATCACAAGTGCTCATGTAGTAAAGATTAATTAATATTAGCTGTCATATTGTCATTGCTATTATCAGACCCGAGGCTGGATCAGGGTATCATTAATAGTCTGGGCTTTGGCCAGATGTACCAGCTATGTGACTGTGGAGACTTTATTTAAATTCTCAGTGATTCAGTTCTCTTATCTGGAATATCAAGACAGTAAGGGTTGTTGTGGGAATTAAATGAGATAATGCACATAAAACTGGTATGTTAACTATTTTCATTACTAGTTGCATTACTCAGGCTGCCATAATAAAATACCATAGATGGGGGCCCACACATCAGAAATTTATTTATCACAATTCTGGAGACTGGAAAGTCCAAGTTCAAGGTGCTGGCAAGGTAGGTTTCATTCTGTATGTGCTTCTCCTTGCTTATATGTTGTCCCCATCCTGCCTCATGTTCACATGACCTCTTCTTTGTGAACACCAGGGAGAAGGAAGAAATTCTCTGCTGTTGCTGTCTATTCTTATAAGGGCACTAATTCCATCAGACCAAGTCCTTACCATATGGCCTCATTCAACATTTACTTCCATAAAGAGTCCTCTCCACATATAGGCACATTGGAGGTTTGGGCTTCAACATACAAATTTTGGGGAGGACACTAACATTCATCCTGTAACAGTATTACTATTGTTGCTGTTATTTTTTTAAGGTCCAACATAACTATCACCTTATATTTTAAGCCTTCTCTTTCTCAAAATGCTTTCCTCTTTGTATTTATGTCTTTATGTATAGAGATGTATTGCATCTTAAAAAAGGTTTAAGTTACTGGCATCACATATAACTGACTCACAAGAAACTTCAATAGACCTTTACTGAAAAAATGATAGAACAAACACATTCATGTGGAACTGATATCACACTTATTATATGTGTTACAGTGGGTAGAAGTTATGTGGATCCTGGGTTAATACTGAAAGAACTTTCTTACAATTAATGTTGACTAAAACTGAAATAGTTTGCCTCTGTGGTAGCATTACCGATTTATTCAGTTACTTGGTTCTAAATAGACTTGCCCCAATGACATGTTTGTGGCTGAAAACTACCTGAGTTAACGGGGCAATGCAATTGCTCTTTATGGGCCTCATGTGTAAAATGAGAAAGTTGATATAGATGTTTCTCTAAATTGTTTTCCATTTCTTCTTTATTGCCATGGAGATGATTTTTTTTTTTTTTTTTGGTTGTCACATTCTAGAGTTTTTTTTTCCCTAAGAAGTCAAATATGCAGGTGAGTATTCATCTTAATCTTAAGCCCCATGTTATCTGCTTCTTTTACTCACAACACATTTAGTTAAAAGAGCAGAAACTCACTTGAGCTAGCTTAAGTAAAGGAAGGTTTATCGTAAGGACATAGCAGGCAACTTCATGAGCATCTAATAATAAGAAATAAAAGAATTGGACATGAAAAGTCAGATTCCAAGGCTATGTCTTCTTTCCCGTCTAATGACAGCATTAAATTTAATCTCCATTTCTCTCCCCTTGCCTGTTCCATCATCTCTCTTTTGAATTACTAACCTTTTCTGTTTCTTCATGAGTGTGCTATGTCATTCTGGTAATACCTTCCTGCTCAACTCAATCAATAATGATACAACAACAACAGCAACAAAAACAAATTAAGCCAGATTTAATCTCTATACCCATTAATTCAGTTGGTTGAAATGAGAAACCTGATTTTTTCAGAACCAGCCTTGGATGGTGTCCCTTGGGTTGGGCCTCCCTTGTACCAAATAGTTGTGGTTGGTGGTAAATGGAAATAGGATCACAACTTCCAGGAATTACACGTAGGAAAATAAAACTGACTGGTAAAATGCCACAGAGATGGTCTATAAATACGCAAAAAGTCCTATAATAAACTGCTGAATTTCAAAGAACTTCAGGGAATGAAACATGAAACATGGTCTAGGGAAAAGAGCAAGATTCTCAAGATGCTAGCAGGATAATGTGGACCCTCAGAGTGAAGCCATGTGGTTCCCAGTAGGGCTGACTTGAGAAAGTGTGCTTCTGTTGATACAGTTTTTCCTTTTATTTGTTAAAGTGTAATATACATACATATATATAATTTACCCATTTTGATGTATAGTTCTGCAAGTTTTGACAAAAATATATAGTTTTGTAACTACTAACACATTCAGAATGCTGAACAGTCCAATTGCCCAATTTCCAAAATGCTCAAGTGCTCCTTTTGTAATCAGTCCCTCCCCATCCCCAGACCCTGGCAACCACTAATCTGTTTTCTGTCCCTAGAGTCTTGCCTCTTCCAATATGTCACATACATAAAATCAGCACTCTGTAACTGTTTTAACCTGTTGTCTCTTACTTGGCATAAGGCATTTGAGATTCATCTTCATTGAGTGCATTGCAGTAGTTTGTTCCTTTTCATTGCTGAGTAGTCTTCCACTGTATATATATAACACAGTTGGTTTATCCATTTGCCAGGTTAAAAACATTTGAGTTGTCACCAGGTTTTCATTGCTATTAATATTCTGCATAGGCTTTTTTGTGTATACAAAAATTTCTGATTCTCGTTACAAGATGGCTGAATGGGAGCAAATAGGAAGAGCTCTGGTCTGCAGCTGCCAGCATGATTGACACAGAAGATGGGTGATTTCTGCATTTCCAACTGAGGTACCTGGTTCATCTCACTGGGACCTGTTAGACAGTGGGTGCAGCCCATGGAGGGTGAGCCAAAGCAGGGCAGGGCATCACCTCCCCCAGGAAGTCCAAGTGGTCGGGGGATTTCCCTTTCCTAGCCAAAGGAAGCCAAGACAGACTGTACCTGGAAAAATGGGACACTCCCACCCAAATACTGTGCTTTTCCCACAGTCTTAGCAACTGGCAGACCAGGAGATTTTCTCCTGTGCCTGACTTGGTGGGTCCCACACCCACAGAGCCTTGCTCACTGCTAGCGCAGCAGTCTGAGATCAACCTGTGAGGCTGCAGCATGGCAGGGGGAGGGGTGTCCACCATTGCTGAGGCTTGAGTAGGTAAACAAAGTGGTCGGGAAGCTCAAACTGGGCGAAGCCCACCGCAGCTCAGCAAGACCTACTGCCTCTATAGACCCCACCTCTGTGGATAGGGCATAGCTGAACAAAAGGCAGCAGAAACTTCCACAGACTTAAATGTCCCTGTCTGGCAGCACTGAAGAGAGCATTGGTTCTCCCAGCATGGCGTTTGAGCTCTGAGAATGGAGAGACTGCCTCCTCAAGTGGGCCCCTGATCCCCATGTATCCTAAGTGGGAGACACCTCCCAGTAGGGGATGACAGTCACCTCATACAGGTGGGTGCCCCTCTGGGACAAAACTTCCAGAGGAAGGGTCAGGCAGCAATATTTGCTGTTCTGCAATATTTGCTGTTCTGCAACCTCTGCTGGTGATACTCAGGCAAACAGGGTCTGGGGTGGACCTCCAGCAAACTCCAGCAGATCTGCAGCTGAGGGACCTGACTGTTAGAATGAAAACTAATGAACAGAAAGGGATAGCATCAACATCAACAATAAAAAGGACATCTACACCAAAACCCCATCTGTAGGTCACCAACATGAAAGACCAAAGGTAGACAAAGCCACAAAGATGGGGAGAAACCAGAGCAGAAAAGCTGAAAATTCTAAACACCAGAGTGCCTCTTCTCCTCCAAAGGATCGCAGCTGCTTGCCAGCAATGGAACAAAGATGGTTGGAAAATGACTTTGATGAGTTGACAGAAGTAGGCTTCAGAAGGTTGGTAATAATGAACTTCTCCGAGCCAAAGGAGAATGTTCAAACCCATCACAAGGAAGCTAAAAACCTTGAAAAAAGGTTAGATGAATGGCTAACTAGTGTAAACAGTGTAGAGAAAACCTTAAATGACCTGATGGAGCTGAAAACCATGGCATGAGAACTTTGTGACACATGCACAAGCTTCAGTCGTTGATTCAAGTGGAAGAAAGGGTATCAGTGATTGAAGATGAAATTAATGAAATAAAGTGAGAAAACAAGGTTAGAGAAAAACGAGCAAAATGTAACAAACAAAACCTCCAAGAAATATGGGACTATGTGAAAAGATCAAATGTACGATTGATTAGTATACTGAAAGTGACGGGGAGAATGGAACCAATTTGGAAAACACTCTGCAGGACATTAGTCAGGAGAACTTCCCCAACCTAGCAAGGCAGACCAACATTCAAATTAAGGAAATACAGAGAACACCACAAAGATACTCCTTGAGAAGAGCAACTCCAAGAGACATAATTGTTAGATTCACCAAGGTTGAAATGAAGGAAGAAAACTTAAGGGCAGCCAGAGAGAAAGGTCGGGTTACCCACAAAGGAAAGCCCATCAGAATAATAGTGGATATCTTGGCAGAAACCCTAGAAGACAGAAGAGAGTGGGGGCCAATATTCAACATTCTTAAAGAAAAGAATTGTCAACCCAGAATTTCATATCCAACCAAACTAAGCTTCATAAGTGAAGGAGAAATAAAATCATTTACAGACAAGCAAATGTTGACAGATTTTGTCACCGCCAGGCCTGCTTTACAAGAGTTCCCGAAGGAAGCACTAAACATGCAAAGGAACAACTGGTACTAGCCACTGCAAAAACATGCCAAATTGTGAAGACCATCGATGCTAGGAAGAAACTGCATCAACTAACAAGCAAAATAACCAGCTAACATCATAATGACAGGATCAAATTCACATATAACAATAACCTTAAATTTAAATGGGCTAAATGCCTCAATTAAAAGACACAGACTGGCAAATTGGACAAAGAGTCAAGACCCATCAGTGTGCCATATTCAGGAGACCCATCTCACAGGTATAGACACATATAGGCTCAAAATAAAGGGATGGAGGAAGATCTACCAAGCACTTGGAAAGCAAAAAAAGCAGGAGTTGCAATCCTAGTCTCTGATAAAACAGACTTTAAACCATCAAAGATCAAAAGAGACAAAGAAGGCCATTACATAATGGTAAAGGGATCAATTCAACAAGAAGAGTTAACTATCCTAAATATATATGCACCCAATACAGGAGCACCCAGATTCATAAAGCAAGTCCTTAGAGACTTACAAAGAGACTTAGACTCTCATACAATAATAATGGGAGACTTTAACACCTTCCTGTCAATATTGGACAGATCAATGAGACAGAAGGTTAACAAGGATATCCAGGACTTAAACTCAGCTCTGCACCAAGCAGACTTAATAGACATCTACAGAACTCTCTACCCCAAATCAACAGAATATACATTCTTCTCAGCACCACATCACACTTATTCCAAAATTGACCACAGAATTGGAAGTAAAGCACTCCTTAGCAAATGTAAAAGAACAGAAATCACAACAAACTGTCTCTCAGACCACAGTACAATCCAATTAGAACTCAAGATTAAGAAACTCACTCAAAAC
>NW_016804488.1:1137931-1157161 GCF_001698545.2 Rhinopithecus bieti
CAGAGGTACAAAGAGGAGCTGGTACCATTCCTTCTGAAACTATTCCAATCAATAGAAAAAAAAAAAAAAAAACCTCCCTAACTCATTTTAGGAGGCCAGTATCATCCTAATATCAAAGCCTGGCAGAGACACAACAAAAAAAGATAATTTAAGACCAATATCCCTGGTGAACATCGATGCAAAAATCCTCAGTAAAATACTGGCAAACCGAATCCAGCAGCACATCAACAAGCTTATCCACTATGATTAAGTTGACTTCATCCCTGGGATGCAAGGCTGGTTCAACACATGCAAATCAATAAATGTAATTCATCACATAAACAGAACCAATTACAAAAAACCATATGATTATCTCAATAGATGCAGAAAAGGCCTTCAACAAAATTCAACAGCCCTTCATGCCAAAAACTTTCAATAAACTAGGTATTTGTGGAACATATCTCAAAATAATAAGAGCTATTTATGACAAACCCACAACCAGTATCATACTGAATGGGCAAAAACTGGAAGCATTCCCTTTGAAAACTGGCACAAGACAAGGATGCCCTCTCTCACCACTCCTATTCAACATAGTGTTGGAAGCTCTGACCAGGACAATCAAGAAAGAGGAAGAAATAAAGGGTATTCAAATAGGAAATGAGGAAGTCAAATTGTCCCTGTTTGCAGATGACATGATTGTGTATTTAGAAAACTCCATCATCTCAGTCCAAAATCTCCTTAAGCTGATAAGCAACTCCAGCAAAGTCTCAGGAAACAAAAATCAATGTGCAAAAATCATAAGCAGTCCTATACACCATTGACAGACAAACAGAGAGCCAAATCATGAGTGAACTCCAATTCACAATTGCTACAAAGAGAATAAAATACCCAAGAATTCAACTTACAAGGGATGTGAAGGACCTTTTCAAGGAGAACTACAAACCACTGCTCAACGAAATGAAAGAGGACACAAACAAATGGAAGAACATTCCATGCTCATGGATAGGAAAAATCAATATTGTGAAAATGGCCATATTGCCCGGGGTAATTTATGGATTCAGTGGCATCTGCATCAAGCTACCAATGACTTTCTTCACAGAATTGGAAAAACTAAAGTTCATATGAAACCAAAATAGAGCCTGCGTTGCCAAGACAATCCTAAGCAAAAAGAACAAAGCTGGAGGTATCACACTACCTGACTTCAAACTATATTACAAGGCTACAATAACCAAAACAGCATGGTACTGGTACCAAAACAGATATATAGACCAATGGAACAGAACAGAGGCTTCATTCAGAAGTAACACCGAACATCTACAACCATCTGATCTTTGACAAACCTGACAAAAACAAGAAATGGGGAAAGGATTCCCTATTTAATAAATGGTGCTGGAAAAACTGCCCAGCCATATGTAGAATACTGAAACTGGATCCCTTCCTTACACCTTATGCAAACATTAATTCAAGATGGATTAAAGTCTTAACTGTTAGACCTAAAACCATAAAAACCCTAGAAGAAAACCTGGGCAACACCATTCACGACATAGGTGTGGGCAAGGACTTCATGACTAAAACACCAAAAGCAATGGCAACAAAAGCCAAAATAGACAAATGGGATCTAATTAAACTAAAGATCTTCTGCATGGCCAAAGAAACTACCATCAGAGTGAACAGGCAACCTACAGAATGGGAGAAAAATTTTGCAATCTACCCCTCTGACAAAGGGCTAATATCTAGAATCTACAAAGAACTTAAACAAATTTACAAGAAAAAAACAACCCCATTGAAAAGTGGGCAAAAGATATGAACAGACACTTCTCAAAAGAAGACACTTATGAAGCCAACAGACACATGAAAAAATGCTCATCATCACTGGTCATCAGAGAAATGCAAATCAAAACCACTATGAGATACCATCTCACGCCAGTTAGAATGGTGATCATTAAAAAGTCAGGAAACAACAGATGCTGGAGAGGATGTGGAGAAATAGGAATACTTTTATACTGTTGGTGGGAGTGTGAAGTAGTTCAACCACTGTGGAAGACAGTGTGGTGATTCCTCAAGGATCTAGATTAGAAATGCCATGTGACCCAGCAATCTCATTACTGGGTATATACCCAAAAGGTTATAAATCATACTACTATAAAGACACATGCACATGCATGTTTATTGTGGCACTATTCACAATAGCAAAGACTTGGAACCAACCCAATAGTCCATCAATGATAGACTGGATTAAGAAAATATGGCACATATACACCATGGAATACTATGCAGCCATAAAAAAGGATGAGTTCATGTCCTTTGCAGGGACATGGATGAAGTTGGAAGCCATCATTCTCAGCAAACTAACACAAAGACAGAAAACCAAACACCACATGTCTCACTCATAGGTGGGAATTGAACAATGAGAACACTTGGACACAGTGGGGAACATCACACACTGGGGCCTGTTAGGGGTTAGAGGACTGGAGGAGGTATAGCATTAGGAGAAATATCTATTGTAAATGAGTTGATAGGTGCAGTAAACCAACATGGCACATGTATATCTATGTAACAAACCTGCACGTTGTGCACATGTACCCTAGAACTTAAAGTATAATGAAAAATAAAATTAAAAAAAAAGTTTCCATTCAGCCCAAGTAAATGCCTAGAGATAAAATTTATGGAACATACAATATTTCTTAAGTTTATAATAAATTGCTAAATTGTTTTGCAATGTCCTTGAAACATTTTACATTCCACAAGCAATATATGGGAATTCCTGATCCTCTGTATCCTCTGGATGTGTCAGTTATTTTTATTTTAGCAGCTTAAATAGATACGTAGTGCCATCTCATTGTGGTTTTAATTTGCATTTTTCTAATGATTAATGATGTTGAACATCTTTTTTTGTGTTTATTTGTCATCTGTATATCGTCTTTGATAAAGTATCTGATCTTTCACCAATTTATATTAGGTTGAATGTTTTCTTATTTTTGAATTTTCATAGTTTTTGATGTATTTCACACATGCATATACACACTCACTTGCTTAATCAAATGTTAACAGATTTTCCTCCCTGTCTAAAGCATGTATATATTATATACGTATATATTTTATATGTATATTTATTTATGTATATTTAAAAAAACATTTTCAACTAATTTTAGACTTACAGAAATACAGAATGAGTTTCCTTATGTTGTTCACCCTACTTTGTCTATGTTACACATACTCCCTTAATAGCATTGTTTGAAGAGCAGAAGTCCAATTTGTCATTTCTTTTTTCTTTGTAAAACATGTTTTTGGTCTCCTGTCTAAGAAGGCTTTATCTAACTCAAAGTCACAAAGGTTTTCTCTGTTTTCTTCTGGAATATTTAGAGTTTTAGGACATATGTTTATATTGCCCATTTTGAGTAAATTTTGTATACAGAGTGAAGTGTGGATTAAACTTTATTTTAGTTTTCTTTTTTTGCAAATAAATACCCAAGTATTCTAGTACTGTTTATTAAAAACAACAACAACAACAAAATAAACAAAAAAACTATCCTGTTTTCACTAAATTTTGTTTGCAATTGTGTTGAAAATCTCTTGAGCATGGGAGCTTATTTCTGTATTGTATCCTACTGCATTTATCTACATTCTTTCACCAACACTATATTGCTTTGATTACTCAATATTATAATTCTTAAAATCAGATAACATGAATTTTCCAAATCTTTTCTTTCCAAAGTTGTTTCGACTCTACTCTTTTTGCATTTTCACATAAATCATAGAATCATTAAGTCTATTTCTATGATTCTCTGCTGTGATTTGTATTGGAATTTTGTTGAATCTATAGAATCACTTTGGGGACAATTAACATGTTAACAAATAGTTTCTAAAATAAGAATTTCAGGTTATTGATATGTGATCTTTTTCTTTCCTAATATACAGTTATTAATGATGTTTTGGTCAATGATAGACTCTGTACATGATGGTGGTACCATAAGTGTACAATATTATATTTTTTCTGTGTTTACATGTTTAGATACACAAATACTTACCTTTGTGTATAATTGTCTATGGCATTCAGTACAGTGACATGCTGTACAGGTTAGTAGCCTAGGAGCAATAGGCTATACCATGTAGCCTAGGTGTGTAGTAGGCTCTACCATTCGGATTTGTGTAAGTCTACTCTGATGGTCTCACAATGACTAAATCACCTAAAAACATCTTTCTCACCACATGACCCTGTTGTTAAATGATTTATGACTATACATGTATACTGCTATAAATTTACCTCTATTTGTGTTCAAAATTTGATATGCTACAATTTTTATTTTATTCAACTCAAAGTATTCCCTAATAGCCTGTTTAATTTTTTTTTAACTTAAACCATATAGTAATTCAAAGTTTGCTGTGTAGTTTTAATTAATTGTTTTGTTTTCACTGAGAATTTTGTTATTGAATTTTAATTTGATTTTCTTTACATAACATACTTTGTAGGGTTCTAATCTTTTAAAAGTTATTTAGAATTGTTTGATAACCTCAGATACGTTTTATCTTGGAAAATATTCACATAAACTTGAAAAAAATGGATTTTATTTGGCTGTGGGACAGAGTATTTGATAAATATCAGAGTTCTTTTAAAATTAAGCTTATAAAAGGAATAGCTATTATCTCTTCAAAATTTCTTCTTCCTTCACTTTTTTTGATTGATTCCAATTATGCATATACTGGCCCAAATGAAGTTGTCCTATAGTCACTCCTTAGTACTCTTCTTCTGCCCAAATATTCTGTGTTTTGTTTTAGATATTTTAATGGCTGTATCTTCAATCTACTAATGTATTCCTCTGCTGTGTGGAATCTGCTGTTCCTTTCATTTAGTTATTTTTCATCTCAGACATTGTAGCATTCATTTCCAGAAACTCAATTTGGATTTTATGTTTTATATCGTTGTGTTTCATGACTATGCTCTTTTCTACTTTCTTAAATATATTTAAAAAAGTTATAATAAGCATATTGTATACTTACTTAATGTCTGGACATTTTTATCTAGATGCCCAATGTTATGATTGTGTGTTAATTGGGTCTGTATCTTTTTCTTCTTTAGTTGTAAGTTATATCTACCTTACATTGTCTTTCTAAGTATTCTCCTATTATTGGTAGACAATTATTAGTTCTTATTCAAGTTACCTTTAAACAGCTTGATATTTTTGAAGCTTTATTTTAAGGCTTGTTAGATTGAACCAGATCAGCATTTAGTGCAGGACCCATTTTCCCCACTTTTGAATCAAAACCCTTGGGTTAATTCTTTCCAATTCCTTATGTATTATTTATTTATTTGTTTGTTTTCGTTTTACTTGGAACGGTGCAAACAGTAGCTCTTCTTGGTCTTATGTTGTTAGCTTTGGAGATTCTTCCACCTGCTTCTTTCACATGCTTCTTCCAAGCTCCGAGTGTTTTCTTCACTTGCATGCACTAAGCAGTGCTGTGTTATACGCTTGAGGGAGACCTTTTGCAAACTCTGGAGCTCACCTACCATGCAGTTCTCTTCTCTAGGATACCTTGCCCTAAAATCTCTAACTATTTTTGTTCTATCCAAACTCTGCTCTTCATCTGCTAACATCCAGGCTTTCACTGGGGTCTGTCTTTATTTTTCCTTTTCGCTAGGACCCAGAGTCTCTCTCCATGCAGCAAGAGTGGGCAATTGCAGAACCCTTACCATTTGCTTTCCCACTCATAGGGATTTTCAGTGTCTCAAAATATGTCGTTTCATATATCTTTCCATTATTTTTAGTTGTTTAAGTTGAGGAGACAAATCTGGTGTTTGTTACTTCATCTTGTAAGAAACAAAAGTGCCTCTGTAAATATAATTCTGATTGAGAACAATAAAAAAATAATAACAAAAGGGCTTTCCAAAAAACAAGGTGTGATGGATCTCATAGTACTGATACAATAGAATGTTTTAGAAGCAGAGCAAACAAGACCATATGGAGAGAATACACAACTATTTGAATTACATGTAAATTAAGTAGTAAAATGTGTCAAAATGTCTATCATGGGGTTTGACTCAGATTAGAAACTTTAATATTAGGAATGGGGGATGGTGATGTTCTGCAATTCTGTTCATTTTCTTCCATTAAATTCCATTTTTTTTCTGAATCAATGGTGGTTCAGGAATTATCAATCAGGCAGTTAGAGATGACTTACAAATTACAATACAACTTACAGAGTGTACTGTGACTTACAAGTTAGTTTGAATATTGAATTGCCCGTTTTTCTTAGGCTAGGGGAAGCATTCTTGAAATTGGAATTCTGTTTTTAAGTAGAGACCAGACATGTTTAGTTCAAATATAGTATTTATTTCTCTGAAATTATATCAAAATTCAGACTATTTATTGTTTAGGTCTTTCCAAAATATATTTTCAAGGTCTAAAGAGAGTTAAGCTTCATTTTGTATGAATATTCTCAGAATACTCCTCAAGTAAATTCCCACCACATCCTCACATTTTTACTGCTTTTAAATAATGAAGCAATGTAAATTGTTTTTCATGCATATGGATTAGAACATTCAATTAGTTTTCAATTATGTACCTGACTGCTTTTAAGAAATTCCAAGTTTGTATTATGATAGCACCAGCTCCTTCTTTTTCTTTTTAACCTTAAGTAATTTTAAGAAATCATCTGGCAATATTACGGCATCTCATGAACTGAGGAAGAAAGAGTTCATGAAGCTTCAAAATAAAAGATGTCTAGCAGAGCTCAAACATTATAACCCAGGTTTCCTGTCTTGTCTACTGGATTCAATTCAATTAATGGCACTATTTGCAGAGGAGCATAAAGAATACTTCAAGGTGTTTACAAACTAGAAGAGCCGGACAACAGTGACCAGAAGATACACTCAGAAGTTCATTATCCACTTACTCATTCCTCTCTTTAATAATTCACAGGATTTGTACTTTGCTGATACTTACTAAACAAAGAGTTGGAGACTGCCAGGAGAGGAGTATGAAGACATGTCAGACAGGAACGCAGCCTCTAATGAGTCTACTGAGCTGTCTACACTAATCATAATCAACCAGTCATGATAATCATTCCCTTTTGTTAGATGCTTGCTCTGTGACTGGCACTTTTACATGGTTTAACTAGTTGACTCTACCCAGTAGCACTGTCCAGAAGGTGTTATTCTTCCAATTTTATAGATGAGGTAATAGGAAAAAATAGCATTCACTAAATTACTGAGGAAATAGTGGAGTTGCAGTTCAAACCAAGATCTATTTGACTCTAAAATGATTATTTTTTTTCCACTATGAGGCATGATTACATTTTTCCTCAAGATTCCTCTCATAAATTAGTATCTTAGATAAATTTGAAAAAGAAAGAAAAGGACAAAAATAGAAAGGAGTAAAATTGACCATATGTGCTGGCCTCATCCTCTGTCTGTATAGGGCAGGCCCTGCTGCGCCTCAACCTCGACATGAAGCGCTTTGTATACCAGCTTCTCTGCACTGGCTTAGCTGCTCACACTGGTCTCCTTGACTACTCCAGGCACATTCTCATCTTAGGACCCCTCACCTTTATTGTCCTCTTTGTCTTGGGGCTCTTTCCCCAGAGATTCTTATAGTCACCACACTTACCTGCCACATGTCTGTTTAAATGCCACATCCTGAATAAACTCATGACCACACTATGGAAAATTGTAACCATCTCAGCACCTTTTTTCATCGTTCTTCCTGGCTTAATTTTTCCATTGCATGTGTTAGCTTTTAATTATATTAAATTAATTAGATTATATATTAATTAATTATATACATTTTGCATATAAATATCTTCCTTATTTTGTTTATTGTATCTTACCCAGTTAGAAAATAAATTTCAGAAGGCCAGGTATTTTGTTTAGTGGTGTAATCTCAGCTCTTAAAACAGTGGACGGTGCTTAATAGATGTCATTGATCAGGGTTGGTATAACAAATTACCACACATTGGGTGGCTTGACACAGCAGTAATTTTTAAAAATTTTCCCATGTAAGTGAGATCATACACAAAGATAGAGAATGAAACAGCAGTTATCATGGGGGATGGGGGAGAAGAAATGGGGAGATGTAGGTAAAAGGATACAAAGTAGCAGCTATGTAAGATGAATAAGTCTAGAGATCTAATGTGTAACATGACTATAATTAATAAATTGTATTGTATTAGGAATTTTTGTAAAATAAGTAGATTTTACCTGCTCATGTCACAAAAATGAGATCATATGTTAATCTGCTTCACCATTACAGTACCTATTTGTATCTACATATATATCACATAGTATCATGTTGTAAACCTTAAATATACACAATATAATTTGTTTTAAAATAGAAATTTAAAAAACACACAGCAGGTTTTTATTCTCTCCCAGCTCTTTAGGATAAAGATTTCAAATAAAGGTGTCAGTCTACAGTGCCATGCTCTTTCTGAAGGGTTTTGAAAGAAAGTCCTTCCTTGTCTTTCCCTGGCTTCTGCTGATTCCCGGCAATCCGTGGTGTTTTGTGGCTTGCAACTGAATCCTTTCTGTGTTTGTCTCCATTGTTATACCGTGTTTTCCCTGTGTGTGTGAGTGTGTGTCTTCTGCCATGCCTTCTTCCTATAAGGCACCAGTCATTCAAGTTAGGACCTACACTCATCGGGTATGACCTCATCTTAACTAATTACATCTACAATAATTCTATTTCCAAATAAAGTACATTTTGAGGTTTCAGGTAGACACAAACTCTTGAGGGGAGGGGGCATTTATTCAAACCACAGCACATGTTTATTTGGCTGTGGGACAGAGTATTTGATAAATATCAGAGTTCTTTTAAAATTAAGCTTATAAAAGGAATAGCTATTATCTCTTCAAAATTTCTTCTTCCTTCACTTTTTTTGATTGATTCCAATTATGCATATACTGGCCCAAATGAAGTTGTCCTATAGTCACTCCTTAGTACTCTTCTTCTGCCCAAATATTCTGTGTTTTGTTTTAGATATTTTAATGGCTGTATCTTCAATCTACTAATGTATTCCTCTGCTGTGTGGAATCTGCTGTTCCTTTCATTTAGTTATTTTCATCTCAGACATTGTAGCATTCATTTCCAGAAACTCAATTTGGATTTTATGTTTTATATCGTTGTGTTTCATGACTATGCTCTTTTCTACTTTCTTAAATATATTTAAAAAAGTTATAATAAGCATATTGTATACTTACTTAATGTCTGGACATTTTATCTAGATGCCCAATGTTATGATTGTGTGTTAATTGGGTCTGTATCTTTTCTTCTTTAGTTGTAAGTTATATCTACCTTACATTGTCTTTCTAAGTATTCTCCTATTATTGGTAGACAATTATTAGTTCTTATTCAAGTTACCTTTAAACAGCTTGATATTTTGAAGCTTTATTTTAAGGCTTGTTAGATTGAACCAGATCAGCATTTAGTGCAGGACCCATTTTCCCCACTTTTGAATCAAAACCCTTGGGTTAATTCTTTCCAATTCCTTATGTATTATTTATTTATTTGTTTGTTTTCGTTTTACTTGGAACGGTGCAAACAGTAGCTCTTCTTGGTCTTATGTTGTTAGCTTTGGAGATTCTTCCACCTGCTTCTTTCACATGCTTCTTCCAAGCTCCGAGTGTTTTCTTCACTTGCATGCACTAAGCAGTGCTGTGTTATACGCTTGAGGGAGACCTTTTGCAAACTCTGGAGCTCACCTACCATGCAGTTCTCTTCTCTAGGATACCTTGCCCTAAAATCTCTAACTATTTTGTTCTATCCAAACTCTGCTCTTCATCTGCTAACATCCAGGCTTTCACTGGGGTCTGTCTTTATTTTCCTTTTCGCTAGGACCCAGAGTCTCTCTCCATGCAGCAAGAGTGGGCAATTGCAGAACCCTTACCATTTGCTTTCCCACTCATAGGGATTTTCAGTGTCTCAAAATATGTCGTTTCATATATCTTTCCATTATTTTAGTTGTTTAAGTTGAGGAGACAAATCTGGTGTTTGTTACTTCATCTTGTAAGAAACAAAAGTGCCTCTGTAAATATAATTCTGATTGAGAACAATAAAAAAATAATAACAAAAGGGCTTTCCAAAAAACAAGGTGTGATGGATCTCATAGTACTGATACAATAGAATGTTTTAGAAGCAGAGCAAACAAGACCATATGGAGAGAATACACAACTATTTGAATTACATGTAAATTAAGTAGTAAAATGTGTCAAAATGTCTATCATGGGGTTTGACTCAGATTAGAAACTTTAATATTAGGAATGGGGATGGTGATGTTCTGCAATTCTGTTCATTTTCTTCCATTAAATTCCATTTTTTTTCTGAATCAATGGTGGTTCAGGAATTATCAATCAGGCAGTTAGAGATGACTTACAAATTACAATACAACTTACAGAGTGTACTGTGACTTACAAGTTAGTTTGAATATTGAATTGCCCGTTTTCTTAGGCTAGGGGAAGCATTCTTGAAATTGGAATTCTGTTTTAAGTAGAGACCAGACATGTTTAGTTCAAATATAGTATTTATTTCTCTGAAATTATATCAAAATTCAGACTATTTATTGTTTAGGTCTTTCCAAAATATATTTTCAAGGTCTAAAGAGAGTTAAGCTTCATTTTGTATGAATATTCTCAGAATACTCCTCAAGTAAATTCCCACCACATCCTCACATTTTACTGCTTTTAAATAATGAAGCAATGTAAATTGTTTTCATGCATATGGATTAGAACATTCAATTAGTTTTCAATTATGTACCTGACTGCTTTTAAGAAATTCCAAGTTTGTATTATGATAGCACCAGCTCCTTCTTTTCTTTTAACCTTAAGTAATTTTAAGAAATCATCTGGCAATATTACGGCATCTCATGAACTGAGGAAGAAAGAGTTCATGAAGCTTCAAAATAAAAGATGTCTAGCAGAGCTCAAACATTATAACCCAGGTTTCCTGTCTTGTCTACTGGATTCAATTCAATTAATGGCACTATTTGCAGAGGAGCATAAAGAATACTTCAAGGTGTTTACAAACTAGAAGAGCCGGACAACAGTGACCAGAAGATACACTCAGAAGTTCATTATCCACTTACTCATTCCTCTCTTTAATAATTCACAGGATTTGTACTTTGCTGATACTTACTAAACAAAGAGTTGGAGACTGCCAGGAGAGGAGTATGAAGACATGTCAGACAGGAACGCAGCCTCTAATGAGTCTACTGAGCTGTCTACACTAATCATAATCAACCAGTCATGATAATCATTCCCTTTTGTTAGATGCTTGCTCTGTGACTGGCACTTTTACATGGTTTAACTAGTTGACTCTACCCAGTAGCACTGTCCAGAAGGTGTTATTCTTCCAATTTTATAGATGAGGTAATAGGAAAAAATAGCATTCACTAAATTACTGAGGAAATAGTGGAGTTGCAGTTCAAACCAAGATCTATTTGACTCTAAAATGATTATTTTTTTTCCACTATGAGGCATGATTACATTTTCCTCAAGATTCCTCTCATAAATTAGTATCTTAGATAAATTTGAAAAGAAAGAAAAGGACAAAATAGAAAGGAGTAAAATTGACCATATGTGCTGGCCTCATCCTCTGTCTGTATAGGGCAGGCCCTGCTGCGCCTCAACCTCGACATGAAGCGCTTTGTATACCAGCTTCTCTGCACTGGCTTAGCTGCTCACACTGGTCTCCTTGACTACTCCAGGCACATTCTCATCTTAGGACCCCTCACCTTTATTGTCCTCTTTGTCTTGGGGCTCTTTCCCCAGAGATTCTTATAGTCACCACACTTACCTGCCACATGTCTGTTTAAATGCCACATCCTGAATAAACTCATGACCACACTATGGAAAATTGTAACCATCTCAGCACCTTTTTTCATCGTTCTTCCTGGCTTAATTTTCCATTGCATGTGTTAGCTTTTAATTATATTAAATTAATTAAATTATATATTAATTAATTATATACATTTTGCATATAAATATCTTCCTTATTTTGTTTATTGTATCTTACCCAGTTAGAAAATAAATTTCAGAAGGCCAGGTATTTTGTTTAGTGGTGTAATCTCAGCTCTTAAAACAGTGGACGGTGCTTAATAGATGTCATTGATCAGGGTTGGTATAACAAATTACCACACATTGGGTGGCTTGACACAGCAGTAATTTTTAAAAATTTTCCCATGTAAGTGAGATCATACACAAAGATAGAGAATGAAACAGCAGTTATCATGGGGATGGGGAGAAGAAATGGGGAGATGTAGGTAAAAGGATACAAAGTAGCAGCTATGTAAGATGAATAAGTCTAGAGATCTAATGTGTAACATGACTATAATTAATAAATTGTATTGTATTAGGAATTTTGTAAAATAAGTAGATTTTACCTGCTCATGTCACAAAATGAGATCATATGTTAATCTGCTTCACCATTACAGTACCTATTTGTATCTACATATATATCACATAGTATCATGTTGTAAACCTTAAATATACACAATATAATTTGTTTTAAAATAGAAATTTAAAAAACACACAGCAGGTTTTATTCTCTCCCAGCTCTTTAGGATAAAGATTTCAAATAAAGGTGTCAGTCTACAGTGCCATGCTCTTTCTGAAGGGTTTTGAAAGAAAGTCCTTCCTTGTCTTTCCCTGGCTTCTGCTGATTCCCGGCAATCCGTGGTGTTTTGTGGCTTGCAACTGAATCCTTTCTGTGTTTGTCTCCATTGTTATACCGTGTTTTCCCTGTGTGTGTGAGTGTGTGTCTTCTGCCATGCCTTCTTCCTATAAGGCACCAGTCATTCAAGTTAGGACCTACACTCATCGGGTATGACCTCATCTTAACTAATTACATCTACAATAATTCTATTTCCAAATAAAGTACATTTTGAGGTTTCAGGTAGACACAAACTCTTGAGGGGAGGGGGCATTTATTCAAACCACAGCACATGGTATACAATGCATGCTCATTCAGTGATGGACTATATAAATGTCCTGCACCTGCCCTACCCTGGGTTCCTCACTTAAAGGTATTGCAGTCCAGGAAACTCTTTGTCTATGGTCAATTGATTAAAGAAGTGGGCCCAATTTGTTCATACTTGTCTGTGTCCATGCCTTTGAATCTCGGTTTAGCCAGCTGATATTAGCCAATAAGACACTGCAAACGTGATACAGAGATTGGAGGTATTTGTGCGTTAAGGCTTGTTTGCTATCTTGGGAACCCTGAGCCCTTCATACGAACATGACTTGTGTAGAATGAGGGATCACATGGAGGGCTCCCATTATTCTAACTGGCCCACCTGAGACCATCAAAAACCTGCCAGTTCTAGACAGCCTACTAGCTGACCACAGATGCATGAGAAAGCGTAGCTGACTGCGCCAGAGCCTGATACTGAATACAGCAACTGCTTAGTTGAACCCTGCCTAAATGACCAAGCTGCAGAGTTATAAACTAAAATTTTAGTTGATTTTTTAACCCATTGAGTTTAGGGGTGCTATTATTCAGAAATTATTACATTATTGACCTTCAATGACTCTCTATTCTACTTTATTAGGAATAACACACCCATACACAAACACACACACACACACACCTCTCTATCTAGCTACATATATATACACCCTACTAATTCACAATTTTGATATTGTTTTAATTTTATTGAAGACTTCCAAGTATAGGCAGATAATTAAATAAATATTGCCAATCTAAATTTCAATTATTCTTAATTTTAGATACCCTGCATGGAAATTCTAAGACAAGAGATTTACACAGAATTAAGTTTTGAGATTCATTTACTTTGAATCATTTTGGAATGTATTCACTTGCTTGCCAAAGAGATTATCACATACAAAGAGAAAATTTACACTGCTGTCATCAGACCACATGTAATTCTGTGTCTTTGTGCATTTGTTCAATTATGGAAGGAAGAGATCTATGAGTCCTCTTCTAATAATTTCAAAATAATTACTTTTATAAAATCATATTACACAATGAATAGAAAACATGTTTTGATTTCTTTTCACATGCAGCTTTCAATTTAGCCTTGAGGTTGTAGAATTTCCCTAAGGGACAATAAAATCCTAGCAGATAAAAATTGTGTCTGCAAAAGTCTAATAAATTTGATAAAGTTAGAAAATGCATCATGTTCACAAAGTATTTGTAGCTAGTGCAATTTTGGTGAAATGAATTTTTAGAGGTTCAGTCCTTCCTCTGGGCCTCTTTGGAGACAATCAAAACGCCTCATTGAAACATGGATTCTGCTTAATTACTGATTAGTGCTTTCTTTTTAAATGTAACCGTGTTTTAGCTTTATCAAATTATTAGAGTGAAAAAATGCCAGAGAAAATTTACAAAAAAATTTTCTTAGACAGGAAAATCGACTCACGAAATCAAGAGAGGAGTCCAGACTTTCTGAGAAGATTAGAATTTTAAAAAAATGTTGCCAACACCAGAAGGCCCACCAGGCACACTATCCTTGGAGAGGTTTTAGGGTGGGAAAAGCATTGTAAAGGGCCAGCTTAACTTGACTGTTCTACGGANAAAGTTAGAAAATGCATCATGTTCACAAAGTATTTGTAGCTAGTGCAATTTTGGTGAAATGAATTTTTAGAGGTTCAGTCCTTCCTCTGGGCCTCTTTGGAGACAATCAAAACGCCTCATTGAAACATGGATTCTGCTTAATTACTGATTAGTGCTTTCTTTTAAATGTAACCGTGTTTTAGCTTTATCAAATTATTAGAGTGAAAAAATGCCAGAGAAAATTTACAAAAAAATTTTCTTAGACAGGAAAATCGACTCACGAAATCAAGAGAGGAGTCCAGACTTTCTGAGAAGATTAGAATTTTAAAAAAATGTTGCCAACACCAGAAGGCCCACCAGGCACACTATCCTTGGAGAGGTTTTAGGGTGGGAAAAGCATTGTAAAGGGCCAGCTTAACTTGACTGTTCTACGGAGGCTACTTTTGAATAGAGGGCCTTCACGATGAGCCCGTAGCTTATAAGAAGCATTTGGAGCAGACCTTGAATACATTTTATTGCAATTAACAGGTTGTCAGCTTTCACACATGTAGGAGTTTGTCTAAGGGAGATTTTTACATAGTTTTATCAGAAAATGATAATTTATGCATAAGATCCACTGGAAGTTGTTTTTCGATCAATCTTGTTCACCTTTTCATGTGGAAGCAGCAGGAAAGAACATGTTGGGATTATTTTTTATTCCATGCTTTGATCAGCTTAGCTCTGTCTGAATGTTTGTTGTAAGGGCTTGTGGCTGCTTTTAGCAGGCACCATTGTTAGGCAGGAATAGAGACACTTTCCGATTTAGAAAACCCCGTCTGTTTACAAAGATAACTTTTTTCCCTAAAGTTTTAGCTGAGAGAGGAGTTGAGGCCAAACCTGAGAAAATGCTTACATTGTACTGTTTTCCTGAATTCAGAACTATCTTTAAGTGGTGTGGGGGCCTCTTCACAGCCCCGTGCTGCTCCTTGTCTTTGTGCTCCATCGCAGCTGGGTTCTTATCAGGAGATGAGGAAAGGGAGGCTGTGAATAGAAAGTTCATTGGTCTAACATGATTCAACTTTGGGCAAGTATTCAACCAGTGCTTACAAAGGCAGGATTGGGCATGCAGCGAGCATCCTAAACCTTTGAGAAATTCAGCCCCTTACTCTTGTATATAATCTTTCTATAAAAATATGTATTAAAGCCAGTGTGCAAAAGTTGAAATAAGGATGTCTGCTTTGCAAAGAGATTGATTTCTCTGAAGCAATAATGATAACAAAATATTGTAAAACAGTATTTTATCATAATTACAATCATCCAGTGAACACTTGCTATGAGCCAGCTCTCTGAGGTTCTGCTCACATCACATGTTAATTTTTTCACTTCTACTTTACAACAGCCCTTTTGGGTAGATACAAATGCGCCCTTTTTACTGTTGAGAAATCTGAGGCTCAGAGAGGAAGAGTTCCAAGCAGAGTTAGGGAGTTGCACAGCCTCACTTTAAACATGCCAATGTGTCTCTTAACCTCATTTGTAACCACTATGCTGCTGCATATTACATTTTAAATATGCATTTCAGTGTCCTTTTTATGTTTAATGGCTATATTTAAATTTTGTGATTTTTTTTCTCTTAATGATTTAATGCAATAATAGACAGAAGCCAGAAAACGGTGACAGGAAAACTGGGCTTCAGAGAGGGTAGTAAATTGCTGAAGGCCATGCAGGTACCTGGAAAGATAGAATTGGACTCAAGCTCTCTCTGACCACAAACCTCATCTAACATATTCTGATGTTTTAGAGGCAGCCTGGATTAGAACAAAATTATGCTGCTCCTATTTTAGGAATACCAGTCCCTATATGAAGATTATAAGTGATATTGCCTGGTTTTGTTCTGCTTTTCCCTTAAGGTAATTCAATAAAGGAAGCTTCACGTGATGTATGGAATAAAGGGGAACAGGCAAATTGTTGGATGCAATAAAGTTTTGACATTTTTGAAGAGTAACTTATTATTCGGGACCTTAACTAAGTTTAATTCAGTTCTCAGATCCCAGGTCCATGTCCATCAACCCCCACCCCACAATCCTTTTAGAACAAGAGCAATGAACAAGACTTCAGCTGCTAGACCATCCTTGAGGAAGCCTAACATTCCATGATAATACGTTTTACTTGAGGAAGTTGAACTTATTATATGTAACATGAATCAAGGAAAACTTTTATTTTTGACCATTATGTTACTGATAAAATAGGAAAAGGGCAAAGAATTTCTTATATTAAAAAATCATAACTTTACAGTAAAATAAGTCTATTGTGTTCATATGCAGTAGTTATAAGTCTTGTTTTGCTCTTTGCTTGTGTATATTTCTTTCCTACTAATTCAAAAATACCTGAAGAATCATGCATTAATACAACATTTGCACATTAGGGGAAAAGTCCAGAACAGCAGCTAAAAAGATTAAAAGGAACAGATTACATCTTATTGAAAAAAGCATAATGCATGATTTCATAGTCTAAAAATATGTTAGCATTTGATGAATGCCAACATACACCATCAGAAATGATTATGTCTTGCATTGTGGAATGACTTCTTTTGCGCTTTGTATCATCTTGGGAATGACAACAGCAAATAAGTATCTGAAAGCAAACATTACCATCATTTACTACCTCTGTACCATCATACATTTCAGGTGTCATGTAGCACCACAAACACACACGTTCTGACTTCGAATTTCTAAAGGTTACGCATTAAATCTACTGGGAAGGTGTTGTACAATGAGCATATTTTGTTGAGGTCTACAAAATATCACTACACATGTGTTATAACAATGACATTTTAATCACTTATTTAGTTGTCCACCCTGAATATATTCAGCTCATAAAAATGAACATACATTTGTCTCTACAAATTTCCCAGGAGCAAAAACACTATTCAAAGCACCTACTTTTGAGCCTTTGTTTTTAATTTACACCCAGGGATGGTGTGATAAAACTGGTTTCATTTAACACATTTCTAGTCTGGTTTTGAAACTATCTAGATATATTGTGGTCTATTGAGCATCTGTCTTAATCAGATTAAAATGTTTTCCAGGTCAAAATTTCTTCAAAATGTCATCCATTCATTGAACAAAAAAACACACTGGACTCCTACTGCATTCCAGTCAGATTAGTGATTAGACAGTTGGGATGCCTGCTTTAAGGGTATGTCAATTCTAAGAATGAGGATAGACACCCAGCAATAAACTTTATGAAAGGGAAGCCCAGTTTGCCTGAAATATGTGAAATTGGGACCTAACTTTATGTAGTGATATTTTCATTCGTACAGTGTTCTGTGTCTACTTATCCACAGCACAAACATCCTTGAATTTTAATTGTGTGTTTATACCTTTGATATGAGGGACCAGAAAAATAGACGTTTTATTCATCTAGTTTCCAGCAGTGTCTAACACATGGTAGGTGGTCAATATATTTTCTTGAACAGGAGTTAACAGCGGGCGTGGATGCTTGCAGAGTATACAGGGGACTTCACAGTCAATCATCTCATAAGCAGGTGGGCAAGTCTAGGTAAGCAATTTAGCCTAGATTCTCTTTTACCTTATTCAGGATATTTTTTAATTTCAATAGCAGTGTTTTCTTTAATTGTGCAGAGAAATCCGTGGCCTAACATTAGAGCATGTCATAATATCCAAAGATTTAGAAATTCTTATCCTAGATAAATAAAACTGAAGAAGTTGGTTGTGGGGGGTCTGCTTCAAATGAACAACATAAACATAGACCTTGCCACATAGGAATAACTAGAAATAAAGAAAATTGTGTATATAGTTGCTCTAGAATTCTTTGTATTTTTTTTTTTTTTTTTTAGCGAATCCTAAGTAGAAGAGTCATCAAATTTACCTAGTTCTGGATATATAAACTTACTTAAGGAAATCAGGACTCTTTCTACCATAAGCTGATGAGAAATGCTACTTAGAGAGGAGTAGATGCACCACAAGATGCTATGCTATGGCGCTCCTGCTCTTGACAAGTACCACTTGTGACTAAGTCTTAGCTCAGGGTTTATCAGAAGCAGACCGAGTCAAGCAGTATTGAGGCAAGTGTTTGTATGAAAGTAATTCATTTGGCCAGTGATCCTAGGAAGCAGTGTGAAGGAATGTGGAAGGGAGAGCAGGGAGGGAGGGATGTCAGCAAAGAGTGCAATAAGTGGCAGGAGATCTCTGGACATCTGCAGCTCAATCCCCTTGGAGTTTCCCTAAGAGATTATGTGGATCTGTCTCACAGACAGAAAAGGGGACTGGGGCTTTTGCACCCATGCTTATCTCTTCTTGGTTGAGATTGATCCTGCGGTGTTACCTTCAGCCTGTCCCTGTGTGTGGCTCGCACACTCCCAGGGGCAGACAGCACCCTCAGGTAGAAAGATGCTGGATGTTGGCTAGGCACGGTGGCTCACCCCTGTAATCCCAGCACTTTGGGAGGCAGAGATGGGTGGATCACCTGAGGTCAGGAGTTCGAGACCAGCCTGACCAACATGGAGAAGCCACGTCTCCACTAAAAGAAAAAAAATTATCCAGGTGTGGTGGCGCATGCCTGTAATCCCTGCTACTCGGGAGGCTGAGGCAAGAGAATAGCTTGAACCCAGGAGGCAGATGTAGCAGTGAGCCGAGATCGTGCCATTGCACTCCAGCCTCGGCAACAAGAGTGAAACTCTATCAAGGAAAAGAAAGGAAGGGAAGGGAGGGGAAGGGAAGGGAGAAAGAAGGAAAGGAAGAAAAGAAAGAAA
>NW_016804488.1:1157523-1231199 GCF_001698545.2 Rhinopithecus bieti
GAGAGAGAGAGAGGGAGGGAGGGAGGGAGGGAGGGAGGGAGGGAGGGAGGAAGGAAGGGAGGAAGGGAGGAGGGAGAGAGGGAGGGAAAGAAGGAAGGAAGAAGGAAAGAAGGAAAGAAAGAAAGAAAGAGGGAAAGAAAAAGAGAAAGAGAGAAAGAAGGAAGGAAAGAAAGAGATAAAGAAAGAAAGAAAGGAAGGAAGAAAGAAAAGATGCTGGATGCCAACAGCAGGGCTGGCAATTGTTCAAGGTCACCTCCTGGGTAGGTTGAAAAGACATGGACAGGGACCAATAGCATCAGTTACGTATATCTTATGTTAACTCTTTTAATGAGCTGGTGAAGTTGGCTACATTGCTCCATTGTTATAATTGAGAAAAAGCCAGAGAGGTTAATAACTTATCCTGCTTTACCAGTACAATAAATGATAGAGCAAAAACTCAAACCTACCTATACAGAAATCCAGGACTTTTTGCCTTCCCATTATACTATGTCTAATATATAGGGATTAAACAAAGGAAATGTTATAATCTTTTATCAAAGCACAACTGTATCAAAAATGCCGAACTCAAAACCTGAAACATTAGATACCTCAAACGTGTTATACTCTGCTGTCACAGCACAATGATAGTACCTAAATCCAATGGCTGGTGTCTCTATAAGACAATTCTTTATAATTTACTGCCTAATATTTTTGAGAAGAAGAATTTGATTTAGATATTAACAGATCTTTTTGAAAGAAAAACAAAGGAGGGAACATTAATTGCAAGAATCTGGGTTTGTACAAAAAATCTTTAAAAAATGCATATGTTTGTTCATCATATGCACTGAAATGATTTTTGTTATTATTTATTACTCAGTTTTAAAGAAATTCAGCACTCTCTAAATGGCGTACTTTATCATCCTTCCCAAATTATTTGAAATTTTACTGTGTAAGTTAAGGGACCTGTACTTTCTTTGTAAATCCCTGTTTCATTTCCTTGTTACTATGGTAATCCATCCAAACAACTGTCTTTCTTAAGCTATGTAATTTTTCCATATTAAATTGTTACATACTCTGCAAAAATCAACATGGAAACATTAACAATGACCAAGGCACAGCTATTGATCAATATTGATGCCCAGAATCCAGGCAGGCATGATGGAGTGAGAGGTTTTACCTTAATAAATGGCCACTTTGCCTTTTCTGAGCAGTTGTCATAAAAACACTCCTTAGAGGGGTAATTTCTCTTTCCACCAGAACTTTTTATTGCTTGTAATTTAGAGCCACAGTAATTGAGATGTTGAGTGGGGAATTGGTGACAGAAAGGTGAGAGCTTGGGGAAAGGAAGTTTTGACCCACATGTTAATAACGCATGATCACAGCTTGAGAAGATGGTAGACCCTCTTTCTAATAGCAGATAAAAGTAGACTTGTCTTTGTTGGAGACTAAAATAGCAGCCCCGGAAACTGAAGGAGAAGGAATGGATGTTAAAATGAAGATACTGGGACTGTATTTGTTAAGAAAGTTGTATCGGGCCTTGGTAACAATAAAAACTATACACTTGGTTTAACATGATACAGGGTCTTTGAATTTCATTTGAGATCTCTCCTCTTTTCTCCAACCACTAAAAAGCCAGACATGTATTTGTCTTCCAAATTTAACAAATGCGTAAGACATTATGATATGCATTTTGTAATTACTCTTTCCTTCGAATGAAAATTAATTTCTTACTTTTCTTCCTTCATCTTTGAAATTTTGTTTGGTATTGTGCATACTTCTGGTCTCAAAGCCTTCACAGACCATGCAGGATATAAATCAATCTGTCAGTTATATTTTAACGAAGATGGCAGACTAATAAAGTGAACTAAACCATCAACCATATCATAAATATATTGCATTATTTTGGCTCTTTTATTTATAAGAAGAAAAGGTCAGAAATGCATTTTTTCCCTTTAATGTTCATCTTTGTTTAGTTACCCTTTTCTTATATTTATGTATAAAAACGTGAGGTTTCATTCAGCTTAGAAAATATCTGCCTTTAGGCAAACAACTAGTGTTCCCCATCCCATAAACTGTCAAGAAGGGGTTTGAGTAAATATATTTTACTTCATGGTTACTGACTTGAAATTGTGAAGACATCGTTCCAAGTTGCATCCCAGATGAAGCTCTCAGCAAATGTAATTCTGACCCATTTCAGACAAGCGTTAAGAGGATGCGTGTCATGCACCCATTCTGTAGACATGGTTAGCACTGGCTGCTTGCAGGGCTTATACAACACTGAACTCCGACCCCTCTCAAAGCTGGGCCACAGTTATGATGGCGTTTCTCTCAGCATTTCAGAGTCCTCCTGACTTTGAGGGATTTGACTCTATGTTTTATTCGTCTGTGTGGTCACAGGGCTTGCAGACAGCAGAACCTCAAGAAACAGCTGATAAAGGAGTGTGGGGTTTGCCCCTCCATAAACAGCTCCTGTTTTATTCCTGTGACTGATTCCACATTCTTTCATTTTCCCAGCCTAGACATCTTTTACTTTCATTGACCCTGTATTTCACTTGGAAGAAGAAAAATCATGAAGACCTCTGGATTCTTCCTTAGAACTGTATTTTACAGCAAATCTCTCCAGACTTTATTTCATTTAACGTCTTTATCTGTGGCCTTATCGTACTGGGTGCCATATACTAACATACCTTTGGGATTATCTTAGCTGTCTCTAACTGTCCCTTTCTTTATGCCATTGGAGCAAATCTAAAATATGTTTTTTGTTGAGTCTTTTCCCTGATGAATAATTTCTGTATTTTAATATTTAGTATGTCTTTTTTGGGCACTCAGCTATCTCTACAGTATGGCTTCACCTTCCACACACATTCTTTTCACCAGACTCCCTGTCCATTGTTGGCCTTCAGAAAATCTGTTATTATAGTGCAGATTCAGATTTCACAACTCTATTTTCTCCTTTGCAGAGGCATGTAAGAATCAGTCTTTTATGTCAACATATGCACCACCAAGAGCGTAAAGTTCTTCTTCGTTGCTCACATCCATACAGGGTTTTCATTACGACACGTGAGACTCTAAAATCAACAGTGAAGGAAAGATGGAAGGATACTGCAAGACATTTTATTTTACACATGCAATAAAATAAGGATGTGCCAGATTAAAACATAAAGGTTAGGATGGACACACTAAGCACAAAATTGAGATTCTTTTTCACCCTGTTATACCATTACTTAAATAAATATTAGAATTTTCTTGAGTTCTATCTCATATTGCATTTCTTCTCTTGCTGGACCACACTACACATTTCTTAGTTTCATGTGTCACTAATATGCCAGTGACACCCAGAACTGTGCCTCTTGTGTCTATCTCTCTGCCGTTTGTTGTCCTAACTCTACCTAGATGCCTTCAAAGAAGCTCAAATGTTTTAATTCATTGTAGTTTTCACCAAACGGGTTTATCCTCCAAAAATTTCTGTTGAATGTTCACCTTGAAGTCTACCTTCTATAGAAGACTTACGAAAAAGAGGAAGAATCAGTGGAGAGTGGAGACTCCGAGCAGAAGAATGAGAACAAGAATACTGCAGGCAAAGGGGAGGGCCCATTGTATTGTTTGGGAAAGAAGAGATGGTAGCTTTACGTGGTAAATAAGCATGCTACCAGGCACAAGAGTAATGCACAATAGAATTGAAGTGCAATGGATATGTTCGAAAATATTCGAAAACAAGGTGGAAATAAATACTCACATTTAGAACACCTCCCCCTCAGAAGAATGGAGGAAAGGCAAGAATGGAGGCGGGGGATAGGAAAAGAAGGACAGAACCAAAATGTATTGTTGAAAATTTAAAAGGTGATGTATACCAATGATCAACAAATAATAATGGTCCAGAATCACCTACTGAAATAAAATGAGTAAAACTGTCCTCCAGAAATTCCTAGTTATAATTTATGTGAAATAACAGACTTACCACTGAAGGATGGTTGGAAGTAAGGGGTTAAACTTAGAAAACACTAACCACAAGAAAGTTATGAAATATTATAATTTTAGACAAAACAGACTTTAATAATAAAAGCATTTTTAGGCATTTGGAGGATAAAATGTGTCATAAAATGTTCAACTTAGCAGGAAAATATAACAGTAATCATCTTAAATGCGTGGAATAAACTAATATCAAATAAGATAAAGGTAAAATTGTATCATTACAAGGAAAATATAAACTACACTATCAAATATGGGGGTTCTAATACAACTCTCTTGGCAGTCAAGCATTTATGTAAGTAACATTCATACACCTAAATAAGCAATCTGTATAGCATAAACTACATGTTTTGTTTTTTTACAGCAAAAGAGAACTCAGGTTCTCAAGAACATACACAATTTTCAGTTCACCATGGCCTTTGCATTACATTTTTTTCAGAAATGGAAATTGAGATAGGTATACTAGTACCAGTGCTTTACTTATAAGGTGAAGGAAACACTGATAAAGACATGGAAAGTGAGATAGGAAAAGGAAAACTTAAAGCACTGAGTTTTAAAGCAGTTATCAGTAAGAGTAAATGGAGCTTGTTCTTGCTGAGAAACTGACAGCATAAAATATGCATCTGAATTATTCCAAACAGGGACAATGGAGCTGGAAAATTGAAAGAAGAACTCCCATCAGTCATTGGTTGAGTGCTGCTCCTTGGGGGTAGCAAATTCTGGAACACCTCTTGTTCCAGCTCAGCCATTGCACAGGTAGGTGGTAGCAGAGGCCATGGCCATCAAAAGAAGTTTACAGGCCAGCAGGTGCTGGCAGTTGGAAATCAAGAAAACTGAAGTGGAAAGGAAGAGAGAATAAGGCTAAACTATCAGCAACGTTTGCTACAACCCCATTCTAGTCAATATAACAAATATAAGCACATTGAAGGAATCTGTTCCATACTGTTTAAAGTCTCGGGTACAGTGCAACTAAAGTACAACAGTAAAGATATTTTAAATCCACATACATTTGAATTTTTTTTAAAAAGTTCTAAATAACTACACATCAAAACAAACTCCCAATAAAATGTAAAGAAATACCCAGAATTGAGAGATAATAAAAATTATGTATAGAAACTTAGGAGATGCAGTTATAGAAAGATTTTGAAGAACATTTACAAAAAATACCTGAAAGCTGATAAGCTAAGCAACTACATTATAAAGTAGTAGGAGTACGGTAAAATAACAACAACAAAAAAAAAAATTGAAGGAAGAAAATAATAACCAAGATGACAGTAGAAATTAATAAAAGAGAAAATACCACAAAAAGGGTCAAGAGAGCTAAACGTTGATAGAAAAACAAAAACTAGTGGAACAGATAAATACCTGGGAAGACTGAAGAAAAATAAAAGAAAAAAATTATAAATAAACTATATTAGAACATTAACTATACATATAATATATGGAAAGCCTATATAACTGTATATATATAATGGTGTGTATGTATAATGTTTATGTCCCTAACACAGTTCCATATACGTGGAACTTTTTCAATACATTTGAAAATTTATATTAAATATTTGAGTTTCTTTTAATTTAACATTTGAAGTGCCCCTCAAGTTATAAACTAGCTTTTGGCCACAGGTTTGTATACATAACAAAATAAAACATTGCCTTTGAGATTAAACATTCCTCTGGACACACTGATGACATTTTACATGACTCTACAAAATCAAACCAGAACATTGACATTGGTATTACACTTTTAGCTGGATTACAGACGTTGGTCAGTTCCATCTTTACGTACAAACTTGTGTGTATTATGTTGTTTCCAGTTCTACAGAAAGAAATCATGTTTAGAAAATTTAAAATTAAGTAAAATTACTCTCTCTATACTATATATAAATTTTAAAGATGCTTATGCATATCATAAGTGTGTATCATAGAGTATATATTTAAAAACAGATGGTGACATAGATGAGGAGATATGGAGTGATAAAGAGAGGTCATTTTAATGTTTTAGGTTTTAGATGGGTGATGAGTTCACAAATTTCATTTTCAATTTATCTTTCTAGTTTACATACATGAAATATAAATATATCAATTTTTGTGGAATAAAATATTTCATTGCTTATAGAAATTTGGAGGCTGTTGTTGATCTCCCTAGGACCATTGCAGAAGGTATTCCCAAATGCTGACACTGAGGTGATAGAGTAAGAATTGCCCTGTTGAGAGGATGGGAGGGGAGGAGAGAAAATGTAGGCCTGAGTGGGCATAGCAAGCAAAGTGGCTTTTGTACAAGTTTATGCTCCAACCTGGGAGCTGCGCACAGTGGATGACACTTGAATGACTAAAGATGGAAGAGACATCTAATGCAGCCACAGGGATGGGAGGGAGTCCATGGGCATCTGATTGATCACTGTCAAAGAAGATTAAGGAAGTCTGACCTCCAAATCTTGGTTGGACATTTTGTACCTGGGGAAAGTTAGGAGAAAAGATCTGAAACATTTTCTCTTAGATGCATTTACCTTTTTACTGGTGCCCCCCAAAGGTCAAGGGTTGAGAGAACAACAGAGGCTAGGCTGGATGTTGGAAGCAGACACGAGTGCAAAATAGCTACAGGGAAGAAGGAGAATAAAAGTCATCTGAGAGCGAATAAAGATTGACTGAAGGCCCAGCTGGGATCAGATTACACAAGTGTGCAGGGGAGGTTTATTATATTATTTGAGGGGAGCCTGACAAGGATTGAGTATTAATTAGTCACTGATCTATATTAAATGATATATATGTATTTTCCAGGCTGTGGCGATTTGGAGTGCATGTGGATTGGTAGGAACAAGCATCCCACCAGGTCAGTGGGCAAAGGACTTTACTTTCCGTGGGCATCATATGATACGGATTATGAGGACACACCCAACACACCGTCAATTTCAGGGATATTGAAATGCAGACGTTTTGATTGAGATAAGAGGATTCTTGGAGGCGCCCACTTATATACTACCCTGACTGCTGTCCATGCTGTGAAGAGGGGTTTTTAAAAAGAACATCATGGGCCAGGTGCGGTGGCTCACGCCTGTAATCCCAGCACTTTGGGAGGCTGAGGCGGGCGGATCATGAGGTCAGGAGATCAAGACCATCCTGACTAACACAGTTAAACCCCGTCTCTACTAAAAAATACAAAAAAATTAGCCGGGTGTAGTGGTGGACGCCTGTAGTCCCAGCTACTCGGGAGACTGAGGTGGGAGAATTGCTTGAACCCGGGAGGCGGAGCTTGCAGCGAGCCGAGGTCGCACCCCTGCACTCCAGCCTGGGAGACAGAGTGAAATTCCATCTCAAAAAAAAAAGAAAAAAAAAAAAAGAACATCATGATCTGGAGAAAGGCAAGGATTAGGTTTGCTGAGCTCTACATTGAGAAGATGAAGGAGAGTGAGAGATTGGGTGCTCCCAGGCTCCCAGACAATAGGTAGTAAAGGAATTAAAACAAAAGCAGAAAACTATGAAGAAAGAAACGTTTAAATACTCCTTTGATTCAATGCCCATTAAAAAAATGCTCTATGCAAATTTACATCTATATCATCTATATCTGTTTCTAGATCTATGTATGTATGTATCTATCTGTCTATCTATGTCTATTGTGTATTTTTTTTAATGAATGCTGGCTATCAAGTTTGACGTAAAGACTCTCCCTGATTTTAAAAGGTGCTTACAGTCCACAGTGGGTGGGGGTGGGGGTGGTGACAGACAGGTGAAGGAACAATTTGATGCTATCAAAAAGGAGGGACGTACTGCTGGGTATGAGTTGTGGATAAATGTGGCAAACCTCAAGTTCATAAAACGTAATAAAACCAACAGTAATCACAATGGGTACTATTTCTGAGCACCTAACTTAAATTAGGTGCTTTACAGTACCATTTCAACCACAATGTTCTTATCTCATTTTGTTGAAAGCTGCAAGTTCTTTAAGAACAGGAACCATGTATGTTCTGTTTATCAGTCTATACCAGAGACCTACTCTAGTGCCCAGCTCACTGTAAAAATAAATAAATAAATAAATAAATAAATAAATAAATAAATAAATAAATGGATAATAATAATAATAAATAAGGGAACTGAATCTGTCCACCACACCATGCTGCACTGCTGCGGGGGAGAACTATGTTAAATCCTTGCAAAGGCCTAGTCAGCCCTCACCAGTCATCCCAGCCTGGAGCAACAGAGTCAAGTAGGCTGTATTAAGTCCTGTCCCACAGGTTCTGTCCATGGCTTCTCCTCTTTGGCTGGATATTTGAGAGTACCTAATATTCAGCACCTGTCCAAGCAGGCAAACCTTCAGAAGCCAGCTTTCCCATCAGCAGTAGCATTTATGCTCCAACCTGGGAGACGTGCACAGTGGATGGCATTTGAATGACCAAGGATGGAAGAGACACCTGCAAACCCATTTGTGGTGTATATGTCCTTCTTTGAAAGCAAACATGGTAATTTGTGCATTTTAAAGTTTATAATATGTTGAGAGGCTTCAAAGCAAAGGGGGCAACTTGGAACACCAAGTAAATGACAAATGCATAAAATCATTTTAAAGGAAATGCATGAATAACCGATTTTTAAAAAATCAGTAAACAGCTCTTTCCCCTTCTAATTTTAAAAGTTGGGTTATTCATTTTCCCCAAGACTTTCATTAGCCTTAGCAAATGTGTGCTGTTCAAGCCTCAATTCTTGCCATAAGTGCTATTCAGAGAACATCTGCGTGTAGCAGTTCTTTCTCTGTTTCCAAGCAGAGCTGCGACACTTGCTGAAAGGGAGCTGCCGCACTGTTGTGTCATCGATAGGCCCAATCAGGCTGCCTCTTTCAGATGTTGAAATCGCATGTTTTCTGTACAAAGCAGATGCTTCCATCATATAGGACTAAATTATCCTAAGAGGTTGAGGGAAGGGTCTTAGGATGAGCCAAAACAGGAAGCTCTGCAGTAGGCTTCAAATGCTGCTAAATTCTGGTATTTGTTTATGTTGAAAAGGAAACAATGAGAGAATGGGACAGATGATCAGTGGCATAAAATTCCAACCAAGGCTGAGGGAAAAAAATGAGCTCATAGTTAGATTTTCTGTAAAATGGCCCTGTGTGGTTTAGTTAGCAGAGACTCTGGGCTAAAGCTGTGGTCCATGCTCTAAGGGGTCCCCAAAAAACAGACCTTGGCAGGCAGATACTCTCTTGAGTTTTTAACTTTAGTCAAAGTTATGAAAAGGGTCTATGAAAAGGGTCTACTTCAGTGAAGACAATCGGGGTCTGGAAATGAAACTTGGCATAAGCCAGTTGTGGTTAGGGAATCTGCTCTCACCGCAGGGCTGGACTCTGGTAACGGTGCTTCCTGTCCAGATTAGGATGTCAGAATGGGCATCGTGGACTCAGTGGGCTGATGGATCCTGTCCTGTGGGGGAGTCTTCAAGAAGCTGGGTTTTTGACTCTGAGATTCTTCTAATCTTGGAAATGCTATCCTTTTTGATCCTCTATCAGCCTTAAAGAAAGACCTCAGCAGGGAATTGTGGCTACAGAAGGCATGCTCAGCTTCCATGGAGATAGAACAGGTGGCCAGGGACCCAGCAATGTGTACTGATGTGTAGAGGCTCAACAATGTGGCACTATCTAGCAAAAGGAAAAGATCAGAAACACATTTGTAGAGCACTATAATGAAGTCCTAAGCTACCTCATTCAATTCCTAAAATCTTCTGAAAGGTAACTATTACTATGCTAGATTATATAGAAAATATAGAAGTTTATTGTAGTGAAGTAACTTGCCCAAAGTCATGTGCCTAGTAAATGGTTAGAGCAGAAGGGAGTTTCAGGTGTGGATTACAAAGCTTCCATCTTCAAGCTACATCATACAACCAAAATCGGGGTAGGATTATCAGGTAAGTCTTCAGTATTGAAGGACCCTCATTAACAGACAATCTGGATATCATGGACACAGGAACACAACTTGGAATCCAAAAACCTTGTGAGCCTGGTTCAGACAGACTGTGAAACCTGACGTTCAGCCCGTGAGATCCAACGGTGATGGCAGCAGAAAGGAGTCACTGGCTTGGTTTGCATGCACAGGAGCCCATATACAAAAAGGCATTTTTACCCACCTAGAATACCAGGTGAAGTCCCTGATTAGCCTGGTCCTATGCCACAGGCAGAATCGAGAGCTCAGCACTGCACTTTCTCCAGTGGGATCCAGGATGGGGCCTGCCTGATGACCTGGAATTTTATCCAGCCCCTTTCACTACGGCACTCAGAATTCAGGCGGGTTAGCTAATGTACCCCTCTCAGATTGTCCTTCAGTTATAAAAGTCAGCGTTTGTCAGACCAATTTATTAATGTCTTCCCCAAGTTCAGAAGCTAATTTCTAAATGGATTCCATGGCTTTTGCCCTGCAGAACAGGGAGTGCTGATGTGCCAGCTCTCTCAGAAGGTGATCAGGAAGTTTGGGGTGAGAAGACAATCCAGGTAGGAAGATTCCTGCAAAATAGAGCTGCCGTGTTCCTGCATGTTGCGCCTCCAGCCTGTTTAATGTGCAGGTGTGTGTGAAGAAGGAAGTTAATTACTCTCATTTTAGCATGTTAGGACATCATCTACATGCCTGTAGGGTTCTAGGAGTATAAGGAAACTCCAATATTTAATTAAACTGCCTGCAAACATTGATTCATCTGTTACCACCTGAATGGATTGGTAGGTGAATGTCTGGAACTCCTTCAGAGAACCCTGGAAAATTGATAACTCAGGGGCAGAAATCTGGTGTTAAAGGGCCACAGGGAAAATGGGAGTTACTTCTTCCAGAAATGGCTTCAGGAGGAGCCATCCTACAGACCTTTCACAAGTATGCAAACTTGGGCCAGGATAGTGATATAACATCTAGTCGGAGGCAAGGGGAGTGTGAGAACTGTTGGGTACTAAATATGCCTTTGATTCTTAGAAACAGCTGTTTTATGTAGAGATGACTTGAATTTCTCTCCTAAATGTTTGAAAGAAAAACTACTGGTTAATTAGGATTGTGCTGACTTTGAGTTAATTTTCTGAATAAGTGTTCATCCAAAAAATTTGTGGAGAACATGTAGTAGATGTTCAAAAATGGAAACATAAAACTGCTGGCTAGGGAAATAGCTATAGGAGATCTTGCTCTTTAGTTTTCATGCTTTTATAACTAGGATATTGACTGCAGTAATCATCAATGTTCCACACAGACTCAACTTAAGTATCCATCATTATATGAATTAGTTTGTTAAACTTGGACATTGAAAAAGAAAAACCAAAATTAAGTTGAGAATGCCTGAATGCATACTCTGAAATAAGGGTGGTATTTTTCAGTAGCATAACTTTGTGAATACTTATTTATAACAGACTCAATGTTATGCATTGCATTTTCTCATCAGCCTTTCTTTTTGCGCACTCATTTTTGGTATGACTCTTTAACCAGTGCAATCAGGGGAGTAGACTCTGTCTTGGTTTATCCTGAAAGAGTGGTTCTCAACTTCAGGAACTGACTCTCTCTACTGAAAGGACCATTTGGCGATGTCTGAAGACATTTTTGGTTGTCACAACTGTGGAGAGAGGATGTTAGCGGACTCTAGTGAGTGGAGCACAGAGATGCTGCTAAACATCCTCTAATGCACAGGACAATCCCCCAAAACAAAGAATTATACAATCCAAAATGTCCACTGTGTCAACACTGAGAAACTCTATCCTGTCGGAGGTCTCCACCTTTAGCAAATAAAAATACAGGACACCTAGTTAAATTTGAATTTGAGATAAACAACAAATAATATGTATGTATTATGTTCATTTGAAATTCAAATTTATTTAGACATCCTGCATTTTACCCGGCAACCCTAGATCTATCTCTTGTACAAGAATGTGACCTATTGCATGAATTCTAAGCTTTTCTGCAACAGAAGGAAATTTAATTTTGTTTGCAGTTTATTGTGCAATTGCATAGACTTTGTAATAAAGCATGTCTCAATGCAGATTCCATTTCTGACCTACTGTATAATCATGGAGAGGTTATTTAATTTCTTTAAGCCCTGGTTACCTCATATATGTTATGGCAATAATTATGACAACCTCATAGGTTTATTGCAAAAAGGAAATAAAATAATGTATGTAAAATGACTAGTATTCATAAAGGATAATTAGGATTTTTATTATTGATTTATTATTTTCCTCAGTAATACCTTGAAGTTCTCTGTCAGCCCAGGTTTTATCAAGATAATTTTTCTTTGTAATATGTTCAGTGGATTTATAGCAGCTTGCTTTACTAGATGACCCAAGAATGGGTTGAGTTTTATCTTTTCTTTTAACTTTGTTGAAGTAAAACACACATTCATCAAGTGGGCAAATCTTGATTATACGCTTCATCATTTTTCTTTACAAAGTGAACACACTCATGGGTATCATCCAGCTCAAAACGTAGACCGTTGTCAGACCCCAGAGACACTACCGTGACCTCTTCTATTCATTATATCTCTAAAGATAACGAATATCTTCATGTCCATCAGTATACATTAGATTTTTTTTTTTAATTTGTGATGAATGGAATTATGTGATAAGTACTCTTTTGTGTCTGGATTTTCTTTTCTTTTTTTAAAAAAAATATGTTTTCTTAACACTATGTCTGTGAAATTTGTCATGTCGCATGTACCAGTAGTTTAATCTTTTTATTTACTGTATGGCATTCCATTGTGTAAATATGTAAGGCTTTATTCACCTATTCAACTGTTGATGGGCATTTGGGCAGTTTCCATAGTTTTACTATTGGAAATGATGCTTTTATTAATATTTTGCATGAGTTTTGATGCACATACAAATGCATTTACAATGGGCAGAACAGTTGTGTTACAAGGCACTCATAATTTTAGTGTTAAGTAGATAGCTACACAATTTTGCATACAGAATGTGCTAATTTATGTTCCTACCAAGAGTGTCCGAAAATTTCATTGTCCCACGTTGTCTCTACAGTTGAGATTGCCAGCTTTTATAAATGTTGGTTCTTACGGTAGGTAGGTAATATTATCACACTGTGGTTTGAAAAACATTTTTCTGACAATAATGTTGAGCACTATTTCAAATGCTTATTGGCCATAGTAATATAGCATAGTAATATAGTGCTTTTTATTATTATTATGCCTGCAAAGCAGGTTCACCATGCAACGGATATCATTTCATTCCAAAGCATCATGGGCTGCAATTTCTACTCCTTGCACAAGTTCAGGACACTTACAAACACAAGTTACATGCAGTAGATTTATTACTTATAGACAGCCAAAAAAGGGACAGCAGAGGCTTAAGATTCATGACAGCCAGATCCCCAAGGCTCAGGAAAGCTGCCGAGACATAGTCTTTTTTTTTTTTTTTTTTTTTTTTTTTTTTTTTTTTATTATACTTTAAGTTCTAGGGTACATGTGCATAACGTGCAGGTTTGTTGGAGACATAGTCTTATTTGTGCATGCCGCACTTGCACTGTAGCTCAGGAACCTTGGAAAAAGTTCTCCTGTTTGACAAACATCACCAGGCTAGTGTTGTAAGACATCCTATTTTAGGAGAGATTGGAACAGAACTTGGGCTGCTCTGGACAAGCCCCTCTTTATCTCAGAATGTTGCATCATTAGCGCATTCTACAGGTATTCTTGAGAACTGCAGACAAGAAATGAGAGAGAACTGGGTTAGTCTAAGGCCACATGGAGATCTGTCTTGCACTGTGTTGACTTACTTTAGAGACCCCGGCTAGAGACCAGTCAGGCCTTGTTCTTCTGAGGTCAATTAAGTCCAATCCTCAATTACCTCCTTGTTTGTCTCTCAGACCCTTGATCACTATGCAGTCACCATATGTGCCTCAGAGCCAAGTACCAGACAACCAGGAAAAAGCCCACTGAAATTACTTCATCAAGCCTAAGCCTGTTTGCCTTGCCTAACCGTTTCATTCCTGCAAAAACCACAAAAAAACGTTTTTGCCTACTGCTGCCCTTAATCCCTCAGGCTCAACTCTGACTCTAGTTCTCCCCCGTGGCATGGCATGCTGTGTTCTCCCCAGGGAAGTGTGAGTATAACAAAAGTATAGAACTCTTTCAAGTTTCTCTTTTGATCTTCCTCTGGCTTCCCCTACCTCCTCCAAAGTAATATGGTTAAATCAGCCATCTGATATCTTGTCAAATGACAATGTTTCCCTCCCATATTTTTTGGCAGGCCTTTGTTTTCCTTGTTGAATTGCAGAAATTTTGTTTTATAAAGGATATAAATCCTTTGTAAGATGAATATATTTCCAATTTTTTTTCTATTTGTGGCTTGCATATTCACTGACTTACAGTATCTTCTGATGAAGAGTAATTAATGATTTAGCAAATTCCAATGTATCAATATTTTGCTTTATAATTGGTGCTTTTTGTGTGCAATTTAAGAAAACCTTGCCAACTACAAGACAATGTAGACATTTTCCTATGATACCATCCAGAACCTGTATTGTTTTAATTTTCACATTTACTTAGTGGTACATCTAGAGTTGTTTTTCTGTGTGTGTGCGTGTGTGTGTGCGTGTGTGTGTGTGGTTTGTGAAAAGTATGGCATATGTGGATGGTGAAGTAGATGTGAAAGATTCATTTTATTCTTTAGGAATATCTGGTTGACCCAGTACTGTTCATGGAGTATGCCTCCTAGCATTGCAATGTCATCTTTTCATAAATCAGATGATCACATACATTCAATTGTTGAACTTAAATTTTGATTTTTAGACTTTTTTAAAAAAGAAGTCTGTCAGTTTTAAAATTGGGCTTTAGATCTATTCTATAATTTTGACATGCCACATTCTAAATTTTCATTGAAATTAAAACAAATTCTTTTATTTTGATTTCTTTTTTGAACCATGGAATATTTAATAGTGTATTGCATAATTTCAAAGATTTGAGATTTCTTTATTAGCTTGTGAATTATTCTCACCTTAATTGTTTTAAACATTTCTAAAGTGTTAATTGTTTTGATAATATTTTAAGTTAATTTCCATGTTATCAGATTATCATATCTTATTTTTTTAGGATTTATTTATTCTGTTATAGCTTAGCGTTTAATTAATTTTAGTACACATTCACATGGAGAGAGAAATTGTCTTCTCTTGATCTGTGTTCAGGTTTTATATGTATGTGGGCTGGGTGCCATGGCTCATGTTTGTAATCCCAACAATTTCTCCTAAACTGAAGCAGAGGAATTTCTTGAGCCCAGGAGTTTGAGACCAGCCTGGGCAACATGGCAAGACTGCATCTCTACAAAAAATATCAAAATTAAATAGCCATGGTGGCGTGCACCTGGGGCCCCACCAGCTACTGGGAAGGCTGGGGAAAGAGGATTGCTTGAGCCCAGGAGGTAAGGCTGCAGTGAGCTATGTTCACACCACTGTATCCTAACCTGGGTGACAGAGTGAGACTCTCTCAAAATAACAATAATACTAATAAAATAAAAGATTTTATGTGTGCTAATTATATCAATTTATTAATTGTATTGTTCTAATATTTTATATTCTTTCTGATTTACTTATGTTGCTCTGTCATTTACTGAGAATGTTAAACATGAAATTATAGTTATAAATTTGTCTACTCTTTTAAAATTTTTTTCAATTTTTTTCCCAAGTTTACCTTAGTTTTAGTAGTAAGTAAGAAAATTTAAGCCTCAAAATTATGTAATTGGAGACAAATATATTTTACAGGACTTTTTTTCTATTTCTCTACAAAACTTAATAACAATATCCATTCCTGTCTTCCTGTGGTGCATAACATTGTTAATTATAAACAAGTCTGTGGAGCCCTGATAAACTACCAACAGGTTTTCTAGGACTTCCCTTGACATGATTTTTAACACTTAACAAATATGACTAACTTAGTAGGTATATACTTTTTGTCTCCCCTTAAAGGGAACCAAAAAAGGAAGAAACATTTGAATGTTTCAGCAGATAAATACAACTACTACAATCTTTATTGTATCAACCTGTTAGAACATATTTCAATTATAAATGCAGCAGAGAGGTTTCAAAGTCAAAACATTCAATTAAGGCAACCGGTTTATATTAGATTAACATTTCCATGATCTATTTTTGTCTTTTATTTTACTTTCAAGCTACTTATGTTATTGAATTTAAGGTGAATTTCTTATAAATAGAGTATCATTGAATTCTGTTTGTTTATACACTCTGAAAATCTTGCTACCCATTGTAATGCCTCTGTGACTTAGCTGAATTTCTACCCGATCTTAACTCTGCTTAGCTTTAGGAGACAGGATGTCTAGGGTCAGAAGATCCTTTGGTGACCAAACCAGTTAAGACTGATGGGATTCAAGATCCAGCTCACTTGGCCTTTGGAGGAACCTCTAACTTCATTATAATTTATTTTTCATGCTAAATGACACTCCCACCGGTACTATGACAGTTTATAATCACCATGACAACGACCGGGAAGAAACTATGAAAGGACAGAAAGGAAGACCACAACTCCAGTTCTGAGGAATTCTCCACCCATTCCCAGAAAAGGCAAGAATATTCCTCCCCTTGTCTCTAATGCCCAAACCCTTCGTTAAAGATGCCCCATATCTGTGACTTTCTGTCTCTCATTAATTGAGAAGTTAATTTGTGAGCCAAACTCCCACTTCTCAAGTCCATGGCCGTTGAACAAAGCCTGCACTGCTCGATGCTCACTTTTGGTTTCATGCATTGTCTTCTCAGCACTGAAGAGAAAAAGAACCCATTTTAAAATCAGTGACACTCCTACTTCTAAGGGATTAAATTTGACATTTTATAATTTGTTTCCTGTTTTGCTTTTTTTTTCTTCTGTTTCAAGTGGATTACTTGAACAGTTTTAAGAATTCTGTCTTTATTTACAGTGTTTTGGAGTACAACTCTGTACAGTTTAATGTTGTTGTAGGTTTCACAGTATGCCTAATATGTGACTTGTCACAGTCTAGTGGTATCAATGTTGAGTCCTGTGAAAATTTATTTCCACTTAGGTCTCTTTACATTCCTAATTTTTAAGTATCATTATCTGGAGTACAAGATGATGTAACCATTTTTATTTCACTAATCATATATGGTTTATAGAATTCATAAAGCAAAGGATAATATATTATTATGTATCTATATTGCATGTCCAGTTTTTTCTTCCTTTCTGATCTCTAAGATCTTTTTCCTTTTATGATTTCCTTTCTCTTTGAAGACCTTCCTTTAGCCAGGCTTTAAGAGTAGGTCTACTAGTGACATATCCTTTTAGTTTTCTTATGTCTGAGACTGTCTCTATTTCATCTTCTCACCTTAAGGATAATTTCACCAGTTAGAGAATCTGTGGTTCAGTTTTTTTTTCTTAAATATCGTTTGGAAAGTTTTGTGTCACTTTCTTCTGGTTTTCAGGGTTTTGGGTGAAAAATTCACTGCCATTTGAATTAGTGTTCTCTTGTAGATAATATTGTTTCTCCAGCTAATTTCAAGTCTTTTCTTTGTCATTAACTTTCAGAAGATTAATTATGATGTTTCTTCATATGGGTTTCTTTGGATTTATTCTATTTGGGATTCATTAAGGTATTTACATTTGTAAGGTTTATATATTTTGCTAACTTTAACAAGTTTTTATCCATTATTTCTTTAAGTCGAAATGCTGAAAATTTTACTTTTCTGTATCCCTAAGGCTCTGATCAGTTTTTTTTTTTTTTTTTTTTTTTTTTTTTTTTTTTTTTTTTTTGGTGGTGGAGGGTGGGTTCTGTTTGCGGTTGTTCAGATTGGGTAAATTTTGGTGACTAGTCCTCAAGTCCAAGGATTTTATTCTCTGTCATCTCTGTTCTACTAGGAAGTCCATCTGGCAAGTCTTAAAATTTTCATTATTTTATTTATACCTGGGTAATTTTGATTTGGTCTTTTGTGAGTAACTTCTATTTTTTTATGCTGAGATTTTCAGTATTTCGTTTGTTTCAAGAGAATTTATAATGCTTATTGATTCAATTTTATGATAGCTGCTTTAAAGTCCTCATCAGATATTTCCAATATCTATTTCATTTCAGTGTTGGCTTCAGTTGGCTGTGTTCCTCAGGTTGTGATTTTCTTGGTTCTTGGTAAGATAGGTGATTTTCAATTGTATTCTGTGCATGCCTGTTATATCTGTTATGAGATTCTGGATCCTGTTTAAATTTCCTGTTTCAGCAGGTATGTTTTCTGTTTAGATTTAGCATGCAAATAAATCTTAGATGAGCCTTTGTAGTAGTATTTTGGTCTACTTGGTTTATATGGTGTGCCTGGGGCTCCTGTTGAACCTTGCTGGCATTCTAAGGGGGCAGCAAGTTCTTCTCAGCATAGGCCATATGGTCTCTCTAAGTGGGGGAAGTGGTTCTCCACCCTGGAGGGACAACAAGTCTTCCCAAGCCAAGTGACTTGTTGAGGCAGGATCCCACTTGCCTGTGCTTTCTGGCCACCCAGTGTCTCTCAGTGACAGAAGAGATTTTCACACCTGTGGGGATAGAAATTGCTTACCAGAGTGCTTGTTATGGAGGGATTCCCTTGCCCTTTCCAATACGGTCTGGCTGCCTGGTGTCTCCTGAGGGCAAGGGGAGTTTCAGGCCTGTGAGACCAAAGTTGTCTCCAAGGCTGGGCATCCCACCATGTCTTGTTCTTTCAGTCCTCAGCACCTAACAAACTCACCTTTGTCCTCTCATTTTTCAGAATACGCCTTTTGTTGCATCTTGCACTATTTCCAGGATTTCTAGTTAGACCTAGCAGGAGAAGCAGGGAAAGCCAAGTCTACACAATGTTATCCAGACCACATGCCTCCTTCAACTCCTGCTAAATTCGAAGAAGTAACAAATATAGAAATGTTTTATTTCTTGTTGAATTGACCTATTTATCATTTTAAAATATGTTTCAATCTTGACTAATGATTCTTTCCTTACACTCTTCGTATTCTTGAAGCACTAGCTTTCACTGGTTAGTGTTTGCATCGTATATGTTTTTCCAGTGTACTTTAAAACTCCTATCTGTTTATAATGAATCTATCTTGTAGGCAGCTTGAAGTTTGGTTGTATATTTTATCAAATTGACAATATTTATCTTTTGATTTGAGTTTTTAGTCTATTTATATTATTTGACTTAATATAAATCTAAGTGCAGTTAAGTCTACATCACCAATCTTGCCATGCTTTCTATTTCTGTCAACTTTAATTGGATCAATCCTTTCCTTGCATGTTTGCAGGAAGCAAATGTATTTTATTCCTTCATATTTTTTCAGTCTCTTAGTATGTTAATCATTATTATTAATTCTTCTTTTTATTAGTACTTACCTTTGCAATTACTATTTGCATCCCTGATATAGTTGAGTGCTATCGTCCAACCTGGCAGCCACTGGCTACATGTGATTTTGGAGCACTTAAAATGTGCCGGATTGAATTGTGCTGCAGATGTAAAATACACACTGGATTTCAAGTATTTACCACTGACAAAATAATACATAATATCCAGTATTAACTTTTGCATCTATTAAAAATAAAATGTTATTAAAATTAATTTCATCTGTTTCTCTAAAAAGTTTTAATTTAGCTATTAAAATTTCTGACTTCATATGTGTGATTTACTTTGTATTTCTATTGGAAAGTGTTCCATTGTATTCTACCTTAAATCAGTGTTTTTACTGCTCTGTGAATCATACAAGGACTTTAAAACATTTTAACTGCACTTAGACTCCTTTTCTCTTGTATTGCTTCAGTAAAATGTTTTAATTTTACATATTTTAAATCCACCAAATAATATTAATGCTATTTTAAACAGCCAAGCTTTATGCACATTTACTCACATGTTCACCCTTTTTACTACTGCTGCTTATTCTATTTTACATTTCCTGGGAAAATAATCTAGGGTCATTTTTCTGCAAGAGCTTCCTTTAGCAGTTTCTTTAGTGACATTTTCTCATAATGAATTTTTTAGTGATTGCCTGAAAACATCTTTTTTTCCCCTTCATTTTGGAGGATATTTTCACTGGATGAAAATTTCTACATGGTCAGCTATCCTTTCCTCATTAAAAATAAATGTCATTATATTGCCTCGTTTTTTCCATCACATCTTTTGAAATGTTAGCTTGTCAGTTTTATTGTTGCCTTTTTGAAAGTGTACATATTGTTCAATGATTACTTCGAAAATTTTATCTTTGTCTCTGTTTTTTAGTAGCTTGCATATGGTATGTGATGGTGTAAGAAATGTTTTCATTTGTCTTGTGTGAGGTTTGTAGAAAAATCTGTTTATTATTTTTTATCATTTTTAGAAAATCCTTTGCTAAACATCTCTTCAAATATTGCTCCTTTCCCATTCTCTTTACTCTCTGATTTCAGATGCTAATTACATATATATTAGACCTTTTCTCTGTGCTTCATGTGTCTCCTTTTGTTATTTTCCTCTTTGTCTTTCTTTGGTTCAATATGGATGTTTTATGCTTAGTCATCTTCAGTTCAGAAATCTTCTTTCCTGCTGTATCTAATGTGTATTCGCCTATCCATATCAAAACTTTTTGTCACTAAATCCTTACTATCACTTACATTATTTTTAATATCTAGAATTTCTGTTTCATTATTTTAAATATTTTAATTATCTAGTGAAATTTTCATTTTTTCATCTCTTTAATTGAATATATCATAGTAATTTAAGTATTTGTAGACTCAAATATTTAGATCAACTATTGGTCTGCTTCTGATGTCTTATGGTCTCTTGGGTTCTAGTTATTTGTTCTTACTTCCTGGCATGCTTGATAAATTTTCATTGAAATCTCCATATAGTGCAGGATGATTTGTAGAAATTCTGAATTAAATTTCTTTGCTCTATAGAAAAGAATTTAATTTATACTTTTAGTCCTATAGAGTATAATCAGATATGTACTTTCAGTTCACATTTACTGCTAGAGTATATCCTTTCTGGAGTCCCATGAAAAAGCTTGAGTTATGTCTCAGGGCCTCTCCTTTTTGGCAAGCCCAGAACTGTATCTTTTATCTTCCCAGAATCACCAAAGTTCTGAAATATCTGCTTAGCCTTTTGCTCTGTTGAAGCCACTCGATGCTTGGTTTTGCAGATTCTTGCCCTGTTGTGTGTGCAATTTAGGAATCAGTATTGAGGGGAATTGTGTGCAAAATGTTGAGAGCTTGTCTCCATGAAATTTCCATTTCATTTTGATCCCAAGCCCTTAAGTCCTGGATGCTGTGGTATCATTCAACATCAGTTTAAATGTGTGTGGGCCAGAGAGACTGCCAGATGCTTTCATTCACATGTTTCTCTTCAGATTCTATTCTGATCTGAAAGTCTACAAATGTCCTTAGAGAAAAAAAGCCTGTTATTAATCTAATGTTTACCTCATGTCTTTCTCTTTTTTTCTGGGACTCTGGTCCTTTGATGTACATCTGTGTTAGTTTCTTCTGTTGCTTTTAAACAACTATTCCTGCAGTTGTTTCAGTTTTCTTATTATTATAGATGGGCAGGTTAGTCAAACAGCAATGACTTTGTTACTGCTGGTAGCAGAATTCAGCCCTGAATTCTCATCACTGAAGTTTGGTTCTGGGGTAGTGGAGAAACTTAGTACACTCTATATAGTTGGTTTCGAATCTCCCTAGAATTTTTGAAAAATTAGCACCTTTTATTCTCTGTTTTAGGACTTCAGATGAAGTTTTAATACTATATAAAATATCTTATTCCAAATGTTCTAAGCACTGTGAAGAGCACAGATGCACTTGGTGAAAGAGATGAGCCAAAATGGAACCTTCGGGAGTTTAGCTCTCATCTGAGGAAGTTAATAATAATTATATGAGAGTAATAACTATTATGGCTAGTTTTTATTGAATACTTACAATATTATAATAATATTCCAAGCTTTATCCTAGGTACATTTTATATGTTTACGCACTGAAGTCACAGCAACACTTTATGCTACTCACTGTTATTTGTCCTCTCTTATAGGTGACCAAGGCCAGGGAGGTTAAATAGGTTACCCAAGATCTCACAGAGAGTAAGTGGCAAAGCCAGTAAAAGATATCAGAGCAGAGATTGTTGTTGTGAAATTGAAAATGCAATGTATTTTAAGTTTCACAACAGATCTCCATCTACTAAACTTAAGGCAGTCACTGCTTCACAACAAGGATACAATCTATAAGAAAAAAGCCAGATAGTTTTGGCAGAAGTCAGTTACATGAACCAAATGTCAGACAGATTTGGTAAAAGTCAGACTCTTGCCCTGTCTACTGGAACATCATCTGGAGAAGGTGCAAGTTCTCAGAAGTCTCCTTTTCAGAAGAGTCATGATGTTTCATCAGGGTGTAGGAGTGGGAGAGATGGCTGAGGAAGGTGTCTAGATATGTATATCTGAAGAAGGTTCTTAGGATGCAATATGTATATCTGAAGAAGGTTCTTAGGAAGAAGGTTCTTACTATAAATACTATAGTGTACTGTACTATACTATACTATACTATACAATACAGCAAGACAAGATCCTGTTTCCCAGTGGGAATTTCCAAGGGCTTAGTGGTATTTCCAGTAGCTGAGCCAGGGCCAAGCCACCCTTTGAGCAATGTTAATCCTTCACTGTGTGGTTCGCTATTGTCATTCCTCTGGAATTGTGCACGATTTGCTATCGTTCTGTTTATGTCTCTAGTCTTCCTGTTCTTTAGTGGGGGAGACTGCAAAGTTACATGTCAAAGGGTACAAAATACATAGAGGAGCGAAGACTTTAGAAAATAATATAGTCTGCCACAGTGAACACCCTGGAGCTTAGCTTTGGAGATCATGGAAAAGGATAAGGAAAAGATACTCAAAGAATATCTGTGCCAAAAAGACCACTTTGAGATAAAGCGTGACTGTGATATTAATGTTTGAATTTAACAGGAAATTCAAAGAACTGAACCAGAAATATAGAGATATCTTATGTATATTTGAAGAGGGAGGCACTTGTAGGATAGATGAGTGGTTACCAATTTCTGCATTACAGAGTATCAAAGAGAATGGAGAGGAGGAGACAGATTAAAAAAAAGATGACCTCAGGGTTGTAGATGTAGGGGGTTAGAACAAGGTGTGGCTGAAGATGATGCTATTTTCTAGCATCATTACCTATTTCTAGCTATTATCCCAGTTGAGCACCGGGATTCTAGGAATGAGATTAACAAAATCACGAGAAGAAAGAATAATTTTGGAGAGAAGTGCTCACTAGGGCTCTATCACAATTGTGTTTCTACTAATTTCCCATATATTTCCACCTCTTTTTGGAAATGACATTTTTTTCCAGGCTGTTCCACGCTCCAAACATCTTTGACCCAATCTGCTCTCTTGGCTTTGTCCTAACCATGTACCAAACCTCAATTTAAACATCACTTTCTCTGGGGTATGTGTGTTGACTCCATATATTGGATGGAATATCATGGTTTCACCCAGCCCTCCTCTTTCATGATATTTTTCCTTTTTTTTTTTTTTTTTTTTTTTTTGGTAACAACGTTTTTTTTAAAATAGCTGTTTTAACCACTTAATTGTAATACCAATAAACGTGGCCAGGAAGTTCGTCTGGCTTATCATATATTCCCTGTGCTGAGCTCAGTGCCTATTTCATAGTTGACACTTACTGAATACATTTTGAATGGGTGAGTAAATGAAAGAATAAACAATGCTATTATCATTATCTGAATGGGCCACCATTCTGAATTTGGTCTTTCCGGAGATGACTTCACACAAATCTGCTATCATTATTCACCAGTATTTTTCACAGTGTAGTTTCAGAGTACTGCATACACAGTAGTATTAATATGAATAATATTTTATACACTTGTCTTTTGATTGTAGAGTGAGCCTATATGTAATTTCTGACTTTTGAATGTTTAAAAGTTCACAAGATGACAGCATTGCGTAAAGAAGAGTAGATAAACCTCAAACTTAAGACAGAGTTCATTCTGCTTCCTTTATGCTAAGCCATTGCTGGCCAACAACAGCCCTTTTCCATTGGAGCAAAGACTGTTAATTTTTTAAATGTTCTCCACATAAAAATTGATAATTGATTGAATTATCAGTGTACCATACTTTAAAAAAAAGAAAGCAATGAAGAAATCTATATAGTATGTAATATATTAGGGTTCTCTAGATAAACGGAAACAATAAGATATGTAAATACATATATATCATGAAAATGATACAGACATGTGAGAGAGGACTTGTTAAGAGGGATGACTCACATGACTATGGAGGCTGAGAAGTTTCACATTAGGTCATCTGCAAACTGGAGAATAAGGAAAGCCAGTAGCTCACTGAGTCTACGTCTGAAGGCCTGAGAAGAACCCGGAAAGCTGGGGGGCTTCTGGTACAAGTGCCAGAGTCCAGAGGCTGTAGAACCTGGAGTTCTGACGCCCAAGGATAGGAGCTGGGTGTCCCAGTTTCAGAAGAGAGGGAGAGAATTCACCTTCTTTGTGCCTTTCTGTTCCATCTGGGCTTGCAGCCAATTGGATGATGCCTGCACACATTGGATAAAGGCAGATCTTTCTCACTCACTTTGTTTTTTCAAATGCCAATCTATTCTGGAAACAGTCACAGACACAACCAGAAGTAATGCTTTCTAAGCTATCTGGCTATCCCTTAATTCAGTTAAGTTGACACCTAAAATAAACCATCACAGGGAGTAACCTTTGAAATCAATTATTTGTCTAAGTTTGAAAAAAATAAAAGAAATACACTCAAAGAATTAACCATAATCTAATACAAATGGTTACCTCACAGGCAAGGAGAATTGGATAAAAAATACAGGCATGAAAGCAATATTTTACTGAATATACTTTTTTGTATAGTTTGGAGTTCCATAAATATTTTCCGTGTTCTAAAAGCAAAATTTAGTTAAAAAGCACACCTCGAAATTGAAAACAGAAACAAATGAACCTACATATTAATATGGTGAAATGAATATATAATTATTTTAAGTAATAAGCTTAAATATAGTGACCTGACCATATACACTTTCAGTGGTTATATCCTATAGAAAAAAACAAACTACAAAATAGTTTTAAAACTTACTTATATTATTGTAAGTAGTAATATTGACATGGTAATTTTAAAACTTTGAAGTTAAGTTCATGTTTTAGAGAATAATTTTAGCTCATAAATGTAGAAGAAAAAATCAGAAATAGCCATCTTTTTAATATTCATAAAATATTAAATTGTCAGAAACTATCCATGGTTACTAATTCATAAAAGTTTCTGGTGAATAAAATTCTTGTAGTGTAAAAAGCAAATAAAATGTGTGCAAATATCTTGATCATCACAAGAAAGAAAAAATATATTTTAATGGAGAGATTAGTGTTACTACTAGTGCTATATTTCAGTAATATTTGCCTCTGCATGTGCCTCTGCATGTGCCTCTGCAAGTGTGGAGTATTATTCAGTAGGAAGGATAACTTCACTTGAAAATTACCCTTGCAACAAATGTTTTAACTAAATTGAATGAAATTTTTAGACCTAAATTTCATTCAGGAAATACATGGGCTAGAACAGTATTGCTCAACCTTGGTTGCCTATAGAGATCACCCTACAGCTTTAAAAAATACTGATGCCTGGATTTTATCCTGAGGATTCTGTAGAATTGGACAAATTTGAATGTGGACTGATTATTTAGAGAATTATTCTTTAATGAGCTATGATCATGATATCATGATTCTATTTAAATGAGAAATCTGTTCCAAAGACCAAGAACATTGAGATTAGTGGCAGCTTTTTAGTCCATATTTTATATCAATTTGAAGTAATCTTTTTGAACATTGTTTTAAAACACTAGGTTTAATAAAGAAATAATTAAAGACTTTTCTGATTCCTTTAAAGCCATCAGTTTATTTTTTCATAATAATGACCACTGTCTGTGGGTATGTAATTCATTTTACTTATATATGTAGTGGCTTCCACTTGCCTCTAACCACAAAATAGTAAATGAAAACCAATATCACATTCCTAGAGGGATTGCAGAGATTAGTGCCACTGTCTGGGTCTTGAAAGATGCAGAGATAGTGATTTCTACCACATCCCAATTCAACTTGCGGGTGAACCTTGGGAAATGATTCAAGAAAATAGCAGCTGCTATTCCAGATGTGGTTTTACTGTGTTAGAAAAGTAATGCAGCCTCTGATATCTGACACACTGTTATTTATCTTGTGATTTTTTTTTTTTTCTGTATATATCTGCTGAGAAAGATCACCAGAAGAAATTTTCTTTTCAGCTAGCCATGTCTTCATAGACCTATCTGAGGAGGAGATCAACTCTTCTGCCTTACTCATAATTTAGTTGCCTTTTCTTCTATAAGACGTGATGTTGGTCCATTACATTGATAACATTATGATGATAAGACATGCTGGATTAGTTTAAGTTACAAAAGAAGAAATGCTTCCATTAGGGGACACAACAATTCCATTAAACTAGCGGTTAAGACTGACACCTGGCTGCTTAGGTTTCTCCTGCCTGTGACTCAACAGGCAAAGGAGGAGGTACTGGGCTGACTAGGGTGATTGACATTAGGTATCAAGGAGAAATTAGGTTTCTGCTACATTGCTCAGGTAAGAAAGAATATGTCCAAAATAAAGGTGATCCCCTAGGACACTTCTTAGTATTCCTATGTGCTATAATTAACATGAGTAAGAAAAAAAAAAAAAAACATCATTCAGATAAAGCAGGTAATAGCCCAGATCCTTCAAATGTGAAAAATTGGGCGACCCCATCCGACAATAAATGATGACCAGCCAAGGTGTTTGCTTTGGGAAAAGAAAATATGAATGGAGAGTTGAAGAAGATAGTTATACATATCAGCTATGACCTTGTGACTGGTTGCTGAAATGAGAACTATAATAGTTGTAAGTATTTCCTCTTGATCTCAATAGAAAAATGTTTATAATAACATAAAAATAAGCTAGTATATTAAATCCTAAATCTTGAGAAAGTTTACCTGTAATGACAAATTCAGCCAGATGGAGCACTTATGTCATCCTCCATCCAGTTATCCCAGGGTTATTCCCACATATGGCCAAAAGACTCTTGTCAGTCTTTTCTTATGGGACTTTGTATTTTTCTCCTGAAAGAATGTTGTAGTCTAATTCTCAAGATAAGTTGGAAGCTATACGAAATGGAAGGGTTAACTGTGGCATGTGTATGAGGCTGTTCTTGTATTGCTATAAAGAAATACCTGAGACTGGTTAATTTGTTTTAAAAAGAGGTTTAATTGGCTTATAGTTCTGCAAGCTTTACAGGAAGCATGAGACTGGCATTCGCTCAGCTTCTAAGGAGGGGCCTCTGGAAGCTTACAGTCATTAGCTGGCACCTCACATGGCAAAAGCAGGAGCAAGTCAGCAGGTGGAGTGGGGGTGCCACACACTTTTAAAAGACCAGATCTCTCATGAGGACTCATTATCATGAGACAGCACTAAGCCATGAGCGATTCACCCCCATGATCCAAACACTTTCCACCAGGCCTCACTTGGAATTACAATTCAACATGAGATTTGGACAGGGTTAAATATCCAAACTATATCATTACATCCCTGCCCCCTCCCAAATCTCATGTCCTTCTCACATTGCAAAATACTATCATGACTTCCCTACTGACCCTGAAAGTCTTAACTCATTAATGGAAAGCGTTAACTGAAAAGTCCAAAGTCTCATCTGAGACAAAACAAATCCCTTTCATCTATGAGCCTGTAAAATAAAAAAACAAATTAGTTACTTCTAAGATACAGCGCAGGTATAGGAATTGGGTAAACATTTTTATTTCAAAAGGGAGACGTAAGCCAAAAGAAAGGTGCTACAGGCCCCATGCAAGTTCAAAACCCAGCAGGGCAGTTATTCAATCTTAAAGTTTCAAAATAATCTACTTTCTTCATGTCCAGGGCACACTGGTGCAAGGTGGGGATAGGGGGCTCCCAAGGCTTGGGTAGCCCCGCTTCTGTGGCTTTGTAAGGTACAGCCCCCATGGTTGCTGTCACAGGTTGTTGGGTGCCCTGTGACTCTTCCAGGCTCAGGGTGCAAGCTGCCAGGCTCTACCACTCTGAAATCTGGAGAATAGTGGCCCCTTTCTTACAGGTCCATTATGCATTGCCCCTCAAGGATTCTATGTGGGGGCTTCAACCCCACAACTTCCCTCTGCACTGTCCTAATAGAGGTTCTCTGTGGGGGTTCACCCCATAGCAGGCTACTGCCTGGGCACCTATACTTTTCTATGGATCCTCTGAAATCTAAGTGGAGGGTGCCAAGCCTCATACATTCTTGCACTCTTTACACCCTTAGGCTTAACACCACATGGAAGCCACCAAGGATCATGGTTTGTGCCCTCTGGAGTGGCAGCCCAAGCTGTAGCTGGACCTGGGCACCTTTGAGCCAAAGCTGGAGCTGAAGCAGCCAGGAAGTGTGGAGTATTATTCCAAGGCTTTGCAGAGCAGTGGTGCCCTGGGCCTGTCCCACAAAACTATTCTTTTCTCCTAGGCTTGTGGGCCTGTCATAAGAGGGGCTGCCTAGAAGGTCTCTGAAATGCCTTCAGGCCTTTTCCTCATTGTCTTGGATATTAGCATTTGACTCCATTTTAGTTATGCCAGTATCTCTAGCAAGAGGTTGCTCCACAGCTTGCTTGAATTCCTCTCCAAAAAAAGCTTTTTCTTTCTCTGCTCCATGGCCAGGCTGCAAATTTTCCAAACTTTTACACTCTGCTTGCTCTCTAAAATAAATTGCAGCTTTAGGTCACTTCTTTGCTCCTGCATGTGAGGGTAGGTTGTTAGAAGCACCTAGACCACATCTTGAATGCTTTGCTGCTTAGAAATTTCTTTCAGCCCCTAGGTTATCACTCTTAAGTTCAAACTTCCACAGATTCCTAGGGCATGAACACAATGTAGCCAAGCTCTTTCCTAAGGCATAACACATGTGACCTTTGCTCCAGGTCCCTAGGAGTTTCTCATTTCCATTTGAGACGTTGGCAGCCTGGATTTTACTGTCCATATCACTATCAGCATTTTGATCACAGCCATTTAAATAGTCTCTAAGTAGTTCCAAAATTTTTCTTATCTTGTTGTCTTCTGCTAAGTCGTCCAGACTCTTCCTACCACTGCCTGTTAACCAGTTTCAAAGCTACTTTCACATTTTCAAGTGTCTTTATAACAATACCCTAGTCCTATTATGATTGATTTTTTGTATTGGGTAATTCTTGCATTGCTATAAAGGAATACCTGAGACTAGGTAATTCATAAAGTAAAGTAGTGTAATTGGCTCATAGTTCTGCAGTATTTATAGGAAAGCACGGTGCTGGCATCTGCTCAGCTTCTAAGAATTCTTCAGGAAGCTTACAACAATGTTGGAAGGCAAAGGGGAAACCAGCACATCACATGGCAAAAGCAGGAGCAAGTGAAAGAGAGAGAGAGGGAGAAAGTGCTAGGTGGGGAAAGGTGCCACACAGCTTTAAATGATAAGATCTTGTGAAAACTAACTGCATGAAGACAGCTCCACGCCATGAGGAATCTGCCCCCATGATCCAAACATCTCTCAGGAGGCCTCATCTCCAACATTGGGGATTATAGATCAATGAGATTTGGGTGGGGGCAAATATTTAAACTACATCAGCCTATAAACTAAAAATAAAATTCTAAGCTCCCCACCAACTGAACAGATTTCCTCTTGGCCATAGGGATCCCCAAAAAATCTTAAAAACTGAATTCCTGGCTGTATTAGTCCATTTTTACACTGCTGATATAGACATACCTGAGACTGCTTAAGTTATAAAGAAAACAGGTTAAATTGACTCACAGTTCCACATGGCTGGGGTGCCATCAAGTCATGGCATAAGATGAAGAAAGAGCAAAGGCACATCTTACTTGGCAGCCGGCAAAGAGAGAATGAAAGACAAGCCACTCTTATAAAACCATGCAATCTCGTGAGACTTATTCAATACCACAAGAACAGTATGGGGGAAACCACTCTTATGATTCAGTTATCTCCCACTGGGGTGTTCCTATACCACATGGGAAATGTGGGAGCTATAATTCAAGATGAGATTTGGGTGGCGACACAGCCAAACCATATCATTCCACTCCTGGTCCCTCCAAAATCTCATGTGCTCACATTTCAAAGCCAATCATGCCTTCCCAACAGTACCCCAAATTCTTAACTCATTTCAGCATTAACTCAGAAGTCCACAGTTCAAAGTGTCATCTGAGATAAGGCAAGTCCCTTCCACTTATGAGCCTGTGAAATAAAAATCAAGTTAGTTACTTCCTACATATATGGGAGTATAAGCATTGGGTAAATACAGTCATTCCAAGTGGGAGAAATTAACCAAAAGAAAGGGGCTAAAGGTCCCACTCAAGTCCAAAAGCTACCAGGGCAGTCAAATCTTAAAGCTCCAAAATAATCTCCATTGACTCCACATCTCACATCATGCTGATACAAGGGTGGATTCTGAAGATCTTGCCCAGTTCTGCCCCTGTGGGTTTGTAGGGTGCAGCCTCCCTCCTAGCCACTTCATGGACTGGCATTGAGTGTCTGTGGATTTTTGAGGCACATGGTGCAAGCTGTTGGTGGACCTATCATTCTGGTATCTGGAGAACAGTGGCCCTCTTCTCACAACTCCACTAGGCAGTGCCCCAGTAGGGACTCTGTGGAGGTTCTGACCCCACATTTCCCTTCCGCACTGCCCTAGCAGAGATTCTTTATGTGGGCTCTGCCCCCACAGCAAACTTCTGCCTGGGCATCCAGGCATTTCCATACATCCTCTGAAATCGAGGCAGAGGTTCTCAAACCTCAATCCTTGACTTCTGTGTTCCTGCAGGCTCAATACCATGTGGAAGCTGCGAAGGCTTGAGCTTGAGCTCTGAAGCAACAGCCCGAGCTATACTTTGACTCCATTTAGCCATGGCTGGAGCGGCTGGGATTCAGGGCACCAAGTCCCTAGGCTGCACAGAGCAGGGGGGCCCTGGGCCCAGCCCACAAGACCGTTTTTTCTCCTAGGCCTCCAGACCTGTAATGGGAGGGGCTGCCATGAAGACCTTTGACATGCCCTGCAGACATTTTCCCAATGGTCTTGGCAATTCACATTTGGCTCCTCGTTACTAATGCAAATTTCTATTGCTGGCTTGAAATTTTCCTCAGAAAATGAGTTTTTCTTTTCTATTGCATCATCAGGCTGCAAATTTTCTGAAATTGTATGCTTTGTTTCCCTTTTAAAACTGGATGTTTTTAAAGACAACCAAGTCACCTCTTGAATGCTTTGCTGCTTAGAAATTTATTTCATCAGATACCCTAAATCATCTCCCTCAAGTTCAAAGTTCCACAGATCTCTAGGGCAGAGGCCAAATGCCACCAGTCTCTGCCAAAACATAGCAAGAGTTTCTTTTGCTCTAGTTCTCAACAAGTTTCTCATCTTCAACTGAGACCACCTCAGCCTGGATTTCATTGTCCGTATCATTATCAAAATATTGGTCACAGTCATCCAAAAAATCCGCAGGAAGTTCCAAACTTTCCCATACTTTTCTGTCTTCTGAGCCCTCCAAACTGTTCCAACGTTTGCCTGTTACCCAGTTCCAAAGTCACTTCCATATTTTCAGGTATCTTTACAGCAGTGCACCATTTTATCAGTACCAATTTACTTTATTAGTCAGTTTTCATGCTGCTAATAAGACATGCCAAGACTGGGTAATTTATAAAGAAAAGAAGTTTAATTGACTGACAGTTCCATACAGCCGGGGAGGCCTCACAATCATGGCAGAAGATGAAGGAAGAGCAAAGGGACGTCTTAATGGTGGCCAGCAAAGACAAAATGAGAGCCAAGCGAAAGGGGTTTCCTCTTATAAAACCATCAGATCTCGTGAGATTTTTTCATTACCACAAGTATAATATGGGGGAAACTGCCCCTGTGATTCAATTATCTTCCACTGGGTCCCTCCCATGACATGTGGGAACCATAATTCAAGATGACATTTGGATGCGGACACAGCCAAACTGTATCACTGGCCATGATGGGAAGAGAGGTCAGACATGCATTATTATATCTCATCCCTTTCGGAGTTTAGGCACACCTGATAAGCATGAATGTCAAAATAGATATTACAAGACTGACAAAAAAGACTCTTTGTGGCAACAAAATATCAAATTATACACAAAGCCTAAGGCCATGCCAGGCAAGTGTTAAGTCTTGCCTGTAGGTGATCAGTCTCACTAAACAAGTCATATTATGACTGACTGACATCTGACACACTATCTTTATTTTAACTTAAACATTCCTTTCTGGTAACTCCAAGTTTTTAGACAAATCTTTGTTCTTTTAACCAATTTCAGATTAATGAATCTCAATCCATCTATGACTTGTAAGATCCCATGTCAAGATATTCCACATTTTTTGGGCAAAATCAATGTATACCTTTCATGTATCGATTTATGTCTTTCCTTATAACTCCTGCCTTCCTGAATTTATCCAGTAATCCAGCTGCCTCAGAAGCACTTATTCAAGGCTTCTTGGGTTTGTGCTTTCTCCAGGTGATGGTCACTCATAATGGCTCAGAATAAATCTCTTTAAGATATTGTATAGAGTTTATTTTTTCCTCTAACTGGAGGATAATAGAAGCCTCTTTATGAGGTACCTTCCTGGGTGATGTTATTGCTCAAAGTTTTAAGCACAAGAGAGCCCGTCTCCAGACAGAGAGACTGCTTCCATTAGTTAGGTTGTCCATGGGTATTGACTTTTAGCATCCCATTTTCCAACAATAATGAAGTAATCATTAATTCAGATCCAACTGGTGGGCCTTCAGATTTTTAAATCTTATCTCAAAGGTCTGTTTTCTGAGCTCAGTCTTGGTACCCAGCTGCTGTCAGCCAAGGTAAAGCTAAGAGAATAAAAAAGTCTATTCCTGGAGTCCAAGAGAGGAAATGTAATGTGAGGAGCTGCTTACAAGTTGTCAGAAGAGATAAAAATGAGAAAGTAAGGCATCTCAGAGATTAATAATGACTGATTAACAACTTACAAAATAATACACAAAACTTTGACCACAAGTAGGGCTAGAGGGTCATCTAGGAAAAAATGGGATTACTATATGACAGGAACTGGAACTACCTTGTAGGACAGAGAAGCATAGTAGAAGGGATAGGTGATGAGGGCTAGAGCTGTGAAGAAGCTGTCTGGAGGAAGATGAGATTAGGTAAAGAGACAACCCAGTAGGAGATTAAATCACAGAGGACCAATATTAGGCTGGTGGAAAAGTAATGGCGGTTTTGGACTGTGAATTTTAAATAATTATAACTAAGCTTGAGCACATCATTATTAATCAAAATAGAAACCATTACAATCAACACATTTTTGACAATGAGAAATAAGTTTGTTTATTCCTGTAGTGTAAAAATCCATGCTTTGAGATTCAGTGAACTCTAGGAAAGCATTTTCTGCATCCTGTTGGTTGTGGAAGCATTTTCCCTGCAAAAAGTTGTTGAGATGTTTGAAGAAGTGGTAGTCAATTGGCGAGAGGTCAGGTGAATACGGGAGGTGAGGGAAAACTTTGTAGCCCAGTCCGTTCAACTTTTGAAGCCTTGGTTGTGCGACATGTGGTCGGCGTTGCTGTGGAGAAGAATTGGGCCTTTTCTGTTGACCAACGCTGGCTACAGGTATTACAGTTTTCAGTGCATCTCATCGATTTCATGAGCATACTTCTCAGGTGTAATGGTTTTGTTGGGATTCAGAAAGCTGTAGTGGATCAGACCAGCAGCAGACCACCAAACAGTTGCCATGACCTTTTTTTTTGGTGCAAATTTGGGTTTGGAAAGTGCTTTGGAGCTTCTTTTTGTCCAACCACTGAGCTTGTCATCACCAGTTCACCAGTTGTTATATAAAATCTACTTTTTGTCACACGTCACAATCGGATAGAGAAATGGTTCGTTGTTGTTGTGCAGCATAAGAGAAGAAGACTCTTGAAAATAACAATTTTTTTTTTTAAATTTTTGCTCAGCCCGTGAGGCACCCACTTATTGAGCTTCTTTGTCTTTCCAATTTGCTTCAAATGCTGAATGACCTTAGAATGATTGACGCTGAGTTTGTCAGGAACTTCTAGAGTAGTTGTAAGAGGATCAGCTTTGATGATTGCTCTCAGTAGGTCATTGTCAATTTCTGGTAGCTGGCAACTACACTCCTCATCTTCAAGGCTCTCGTCTCCTTTGCAAAACTTCTTGAACCACCATGGCACTGTATGTTTGTAAGCAGTTCCTGTGTCAAAAGCATTGTTAATGTTGTCAGTTGTCTCTTCTTTAGAACCCGTTTTGAATTACAATAAGAAAATCACTTGAATTTGCTTTTTGTCTGACATTATTTCCATAGTCTAAAATAATCATAAAATTAACAGCAAGACATTAGAAAAAAAAATTCAGTGAGAAATGTCCATTAAAATGATGTATAACATAACGAGATTCATTTAATAATGTATTCCAATATCAAATGACAAATTCCAACAACACAAAAAAACAATTACTTTTGCACTCACTGAATAGGTGTACTTAGGCATGCCATATAAAGAGGAGAGAGGGCGTAGAAACAGCTGAGATTGTCTCTTCCTCCTGCCTCTAGCCTACCATCCACTGACCAAACATGCCTAAAACCAGTGGACAATGAAACCTGGGGAATGTAATTTTTAGGCATCAACCCCTTAAATTGCAGAGCACAGCAATAGAAATGTACAAAGTGAATATGAAAGTAAACAAATGACCAGCTTGTTGGTTTTCTTCCCACAAATCTCACAATGTAAAGGATAAATCAAAATCGAAAGTGACATTTTCTACATCAGATCAATGTCTTTTCCCAGTAAGCTTGCATCTCTATGGCTACTGCTTTCATTTTCTGTAGCTGTGTAAAAAATTAATGGGTTGAAACAACATACAGTCATCTCACAGTTTTGGGGGGGGCAGAATCTGAGCATGGCTTAGCTGGATCTTCTGTTCAGCATCAAACAAGACTGCAGTCAAGGTGTTGTTTGGGCTGCAGTTTCATCATCAGTTTGACTGGGGAAAGAGCTCCTTCAAGCTTCCTCAGGTTGTTTACAGAATTAATTTTCTTGCAGCTGTGGAACTCACAGTGTCTTCTTCAAGGCCAGCAAAGGTGCTTCTCTTCAACATGGACCTAGTCTCTTGTAGGGGTTTTTACCTGAGTGTCAGGTGCATTCAGGATAATCTCCTACTTGATTAACTAAATATCAATTTATTTGGGACCTTACACTACATCTGAAAAATGTTTTCACCTTTGCCATGGTACGTAACCTAAATACAAGGAATGAACTTTTATTCTAATCATTCCTATATACAAGGAATGATCTTTTATTCAAAGATCTTGCCCACACTCAAGTTGGGGAGGATTATGTAGGGTGTATATACATTGATGGGTTGGGGGGGCAGGAATCATGGGGTCTTCTGAGAATTGTGCCTACCTCAGGTGCTTTGTATAATCTTCATATTTTTCCACATATAGAAGTCACATTTCAGAAGTTCCACTATTGAATTTTTTTCTAGTTTTATCAGTTGACATCATTGTCTTTTTTTAAGAAAAGGCAACTTCTATTCCATAGTCTCAAAGATAATGATCTGAAGCCCAGTAAATGGTGATTGCACTTCTAATTTTATTCTAAGTTTACTGGTAACAGATTATATCATCAGAATCAAAGAAACAAATATAATGTACTGCTAAGTTATTCAGTTACTGGGAGGAGAGAATAGTATTTCCTATGATTGATGAACGAAGTCAGCAAAACTAGAGGTGAGTATGCGGTAAACTGGAAACGTAGAACAAAACATTTAATTTATTACCTTAAGGAGCTTTTATTTTATGAAGAACAGTGGTCTTTTGGATTATAAATCTACATTTATGGGCTCTCCAAACAGCTGTCATATTAGAATAGAAAGCACTGCAGTCCACAGAGTGAAGATCAGTGTCTTTACAGAACTGATGGTAGATCAATGCTCATTATTTGAATAATCCATATGCAAGACTCTAGAAAGTGGTTTGGGGCTTCCTATTTTGGGAAGCTGTACATTATAATGGGTATTGTAAGGGCCAAGTTTGTGGCCATGGCTCTGAGACTCATTGCTGAGTGAATGTGAACAATTTTCTTAATCTCTTTAGGGCAGCTTCTTTCATCCATAAATGAATTGGTGGATTCTAAAGTCAGAGGCTCCAACATCCTATATGTCTTAAAATTATAATAGAGATGCTGTTTAGGTGCTTTAGAATTTGGAATCCTTGCTTTTCGTTTTTTAAAAAGAAGGATTTCAAGTGCATAGTGTGTTGTCAGCTGTGAAAAAAGAAAACACAGAGAATGCAAAACCTAAGACCCTCATTAACTAGACGGTAATACACATAGCCCTTATTGTTTTCATGTCATAAAGAAAAACCTCCTCAGTATGGCTTTGAAACATTTCTTGTTTTTGTTCCCTCCTGCTGAAGTAACAGGAGTCCCTGCCTTACTTTATGTACTTCACATGTCACATCCTGTCTTGATTTTGACTGAAAGATACATTCTCAGTTTCTTAATCTGATACACTATTTCCCCTTTAAGGTGGAAGCCAGAATGTCTGTGACATATCCTCCACTCCTCCTTCTCCTAGGCTGTAGAGCTCTGCCCAGCATTTATTGTATAGGCACTGCCTGTGTCATTGCAAGTTCTGTAGTGGCATCATCCTGTTTCTTTGAGGCAGGGACCTTAATTGTTGCTATTGGCTTAAATGACTAAGTGAATGTATATATTAGACTTTACCCTACATTGAAGTATTCCAGGGGCAAGATAAAGGGACCTCCCCTCTCTCTAGTAAACCATATGCTTTCAATAATAAATAGAATTTTAAAGAATAGCATTGCCGTGGTTTGAGTATGTCCTCTAAAAATTATGTGTTGGAAATTGAATCCCCAGTGAAACAATGCTGGGAAGTGAAGCTAAGTGGAAAGTGTTTGGGTCATAAGGGCTTCACCCTCATGGATGAATTTATGCCAATTGTAAAAGAGCTTGAGACTGACAGTTGGATGTCTTGCTCTCTCTTTGCCCTTCTATCATAGGATGACACAGCCAGAAGTCCCTCACAAGATGTGGGCTGCCTGACATTGGACTTACTATCCTTTAGAACTATAAGAAATAAATCTGTTTTCTTATAAATTACCCAGTGTCAGGTCTTCTGTTACAGAAACACAACATGAATAAAAACAAATACACAAGTCACTTTTTAATTTAACAAATATGTAACACTTACTGTGTAGCTGGCATTATTCTATGCGCTACACATACTAATTTAATTTTTACAACAACTCTATGAGGTCATTGCTATTACTGTCTCTGTTTTATAGACGAGAGCTGAGGCACAAAGAAGTAACTTCCTTAGTGATCTTGTTTGTCTCATGATCAAAACCAGTGTTTTCTTTCTTCCCCAGCTTTTAAAGTGGTCTGTGTAGTAAAACAATTTTAAAAGAGAAACACAATCATTGTTTTCCTCTAGAATGTTCAACTGAAAAGTAGTTGTTTTTAAATCAATTAAGAGATTCTAGTTTTGAAGTTTAGCCCTATTGTCGACAAGAAGAGAGCACTAAAGGAACCCTTGGGACTAGTCGCATAATGTTGGCTCTCTCTGGTTTTCACACAGAAAGATGACTCTTAAATTAAAACCAGTTACTAATAGAGCAAAAGAAAAGGTTGTTGAGGGACACCATGACACAGAAAGGGCAGTTACTTTTAGAGGACTTTTTCTCCAATATTTCTAATAAAATGGGACATATTTCCTCAATCCTGCTTTGAATAAAATATTGCTAGCTTAAATATAACTTAAATCACAATAATAACAATCCAGGGTAGAGGAAAGAAATCACACTTTTCTAGTTTTCTTTTATTTGCATTTAATAGTGTTGCAAAGCTTCAGAGATCTTTTCCAAGATTGCTTAGCAAATTTTTGCCTTTGATCAAACACACACCATACCACACCCAGACACACACACACACGCGCGCACACACACACGCGCCCACACACACACACACGTCTATTTTGAAATCCAGTTGCTTTAATGGTCATCATAATGATGCTGTCTATACTCAGCTTCCCAATACTTCTTTTATGACCAAGAACTAGACAATTGTCAGTACAGAAAGGTCAAGGAGGTCAACCATGTGACAAAATGTAAACAGGTGTCCGATAACAATATCTCAAGAAAATGACTGCTGTTAGAACAGCAAAAGGATTTGAAATCATCTGAGGTTCACATCCCTATGGGCCCTCTTGCCTATTTGGGGGCTAGGTTTATGGGGGACATGCAATTATACGTTGATTCAACAAATAAACTTGTGAGTGTGCCAATAAAGGACTAAGGTCCAGGGAAATTAAACAACTTAATATAATGCAACTATGAGACAGCAGAGAGAAATACTGAATCTCAGCATTCTGTCTTCATATATTATATTCTTTCCCATACACCTTGGCTATTATTTTTACACAGTGCAGATATTTATTTTGTTTTTTAAAATAATATATAACACCACTATTTATGGGGTATGAATCAATTTGGCTGTTACATGTTTGCCTAAAAGAATTTCTGACATTTATTTTAATACAAAAATGTTCCTAAATAGCAAATAAATTTCTGTTATTACTTTATTAGAATTCTTTTGGTATACCTACTTGCTTCTCCCTCAAAAGTGCATGTCTGCAAGAATGCTTGTGTAGGTAATCCAGGGAGGACAGAAAGGTCTGTGGGAGAAAAAAATGTAAAGATTGAACCTGAATATGAATTTTGAAATTGATGTGCTTTGTCAAGAAATTTCAAGATGAGTGAATGTATGCCTTTACAGAAGCAATAAAATGATTATGGTATTATTTTCCTTTGCCTGTTATTGATTCATTGTTCATATTAATAGATATCTTAATTTAAAATATTGGGGAGTTCGCCAATTATGCCCTAAATGTTCAAAGCATAATACATGCTGATATGGTTTGGCTGTGTCTCCACCCAAATCTCATCTTGAATTGTAGTTCTCATGATCCCCATATGTCATGGGAGGGACCTCATGGGAGATAATTGAATTATGGGGCAGTTACCCCATGCTGTTCTTGTGATAGTGAGTTGTCATGAGATCTGATGGTTTTATAAGGATCTTTTCCTCCTTTGCTCAACACTTTCTCTCCTGCTGCCATGTAAAGAAAGATGTGTTTGCTTACCCTTCTGCCATGATTAAGTTTCCTGAGGCCTCCCAAGCCATGCAAAACTGTGAGTCAATTAAACTTCTTTTCTTTATAAATTACCCAGTTTCAGTGTGAGAGCAGACTAATACAGTAAATTGGTACCACAGAGAGTGGGGTGCTTCTTTAAAGATACACTTTGGAACTAAGTAATACGCAGAGTTGGAATAGTTTGGAGGGTGCTGAAGAATATGAGAAAATGTGGGAAAGTTTGGAACTTCCTAGAAACTTATTGAATGATTTTGACCAAAATGCTGATAGTGATATGGACAAAGAAGTCCAGCCTGAGGTGGTCTCAGGTGGAGATAAGGAACTTTTTGGAAACTGGAGTAAAAGTGACTCTTGCTATGCTTTAGCAAAGAGACTGGTGTCATTTTTCCCCTTCCCTAGAGATCTGTGGAACTCTGAACTTGAGAGAGATGTTTTGGAATATCTGGCAGAAGGAATTTCTAACAGGCAAAGCATTCAAGAGGAATCAGAACATAAAAGTTTGGAAAATTTGCAGCCTGACAATGCTGTTGGAAAGAAAAACCCATGTTCTGGGGAAGAAACTGAAGCAGGTTGCCTAAATTTGCATAAGTAATGAGCAACCAAGTGTTAATCACCAAGACAATGGGGAAAATGTCTCCAGGGTATATCAGAGACCTTCATAGCAACTCCTTCCATCATTGATTCAGAGGCCAAGGAGGGAAAAATGGTTTCCTAGGCCCAGCTCAGGGCCCCCTGCTCTGTGCAGCCTTGGGACATGGTGCCCTGTGTCCCAGCTGTTTCAGCTCCAGTCCTGGCTAAAAAGGGCCAAGGTACACCTCAGACCATTGCTTCAGAGGGTGCAAGCCCCAAGTCTCATTGGTTTACACATGGTTTTGGGCCTGCAGGTGAACAGAAGTTAAGAATGGGGGTTTGGGAGCCTCCACCTGGTTTTCAGAGGATGTTTGGAAAAGCCTGGATGTCCAGGCAGAAGTTTACTAGTTTACTACAGGGGTGGAGCTCTCATGGAGAACCTCTGCTAGGGCAGTGCAGGAGGGAAATGTGAGGTTGGAGTCTCCACACAGGGTCCCCCCTGGGGAACTGCCCAGTGGAGCTGTGAGAAAAGGACCACCATCTTCCAGACCCCAGAATGGTACATCCATTGACAGGTTGCACTGTGTACCTGGAAAAGCTGCAGGCACTCAACACCAGCCCATGAAAGCAGCTGTGATGGGTGCTGTATCCTGCAAAGCCACAGGGGCACAGCTGCCCAAGGCTGTGGGAGTCCACCTCTTGTATCAGTATGATCTGGTTGTGAGACATGGAGTCAAATGAGATCATTTTGGAACTTCAAGGTTTAATGACTGCCCTATTGGATTTCGGACTTACATCGGGCCCAAAGCCCCTTTTTTTGGCCAATTTCTTTCCTTTGGAAAAGGTGTATTTACCTAATGCCTGTATCCCCGTGGTATCTAGCAATATAATGACTAACTTGCTTTTAATTTTTCAGGTTCATAGATATAGGTGACTTTCCTTGTCTTGGGTGAGACTTTGGACTTGGACTTTTGGGTTAATGCTGGAATGAGCTAAGATTTTGGTGGACAGTTGGAAAGGCATCATCGTGTTTTGAAATGTGGGGTCATGAGATTTAGGAGGGGCTAGGAATGGAATGATGTGGTTTGGCTGTGTCCCCACCCAAATCTCATCTTGAATTATAGGTCCCATAATCCCCAGATGTCCTGGGAGGGACCTGGTGGGAGGCAATTAAATCATGGAGGCAGTTACCCCCATACTGTTCTTGTGATAGTGAATGGCTTCTCGCAAGATCTGATGGTTTTATAAGGGGCTTTTCCCGCTTTGCTTGGCGTTTCTCTTTCCTGTCACCTTGTGAAGAAGAATGTATTTGCTTTCTCTTCCACCATTATTGTAAGTTTCCTGAGGACTCCCAAGTCATGCAGAACTGTGAGTCAATTAAATCTGTTTCCTTTATAGATTAACCAGTCAAGGACAGTTCTTTATAGCAGCATGAGAACAGACCAATACACAAGCCTATGTGCGTTGTGGACACTGATCTTACTCTTCACAGGTCTCTGGCTCCTACGTGAAAGTTCTGTTCACACCTCCCTTCATTACTACTTGCCTTTGCTTCCAAAGATACTTTGCCTGGGACTTGTTTTAAAGACCTGCTCTTGGACTACTAGAACCTCCTGGAGCTACTTTGCAGACACAAAGGAAGCAGGAGTGCCTGCAATTTTATATTCACATGAGCAACCCACAGCCAGTGCCTAACTTGTCAAAGAGTGTGAAAACAGAGCTCCTTGCCCAGTCTTGGGACAAACTCTCAGATATCACTTATACTCCAGCATCTGCCTGTAGGATCTGGCCTAGCCTTTCCCGCCTGGGACTCAGCCTAAAATTTTCCTTACTCTTGCATGGCTTCATCTTTCCATTTCTTTTTTCCTTGCTCTCTTACTCATTTTTTCCTGGGAGCACTTCCTGAATAACTCACTTGCTCAAGAATCTTTGTTTTTTGTTTGCTTCTAATGAATTGACCTAAAATGTATACTACATGATTGGCTAATGTTAAATTCTGAATTTAGCCTCTGCATCAATTTTCTAAAGGGGACTATATGTTTATTCTGGTGGCTCTGGGGAGAATTAGTTCCTTGGGGTTTACTAAGTACATTCCGAGTTCTCCCAACCTCTGCTTCCATCAGCAAATCTCTCCTGCCTCTGCCTGGCAAGGATCCTGTGGTTACATTGTGTCCACCCTGATAATTCAGGCTAATCTCCTCATCCTGGGGCCTTTAATTAAAAGCAAATCCGCAAGTCCCTTTTGCTACACAAGATAACATGTTCATAGGTTCTGGGGATTAAAATGTAGAAATTTGATGGAGTAGATTATTCTCTTTACCACAGCAACTCAGAAAGATGTTCTTCTCTGACATTTTATTAATCTCCTGCTTGTTACTGTCTTCTGTTACTTATAATCATAAGTGAGATCGACCTATCAAAGGTATTTTTGTGTGTCAGGGTTTGTATAATATTGTTGTTAGTGTAACATCATTTGCTGAGAAAATTACTTTTTTTCTTTGGTCTAAAACTTTTTACATTGCAAACAATGATCAATGTGAAAAATCATGTATTTATAAAATCAAAATCAGTGGACAATGCTTGAAAGTTGTTCTTAAGATTTTAAAACAAACACACTACACAACTTTTCCAATTATTTTCAGTATTGTTTTCCCCATGAAAGTTTTTATTTCTTCTGTGTCAGTTCAAAGTTATTTGCATAGCATTTTATGGGATGTCATCTGTTTTCTTTCAAAATATATCCTGCATGCTCATCTCTTCTAATATTATGTTCTCTTTCTTTCCTTCTTGATTATAAAATGCATGGAATCTTATTTGTTACTATGCCTTTAAATGTCCTAGCTCTTAAATTTATAAATTGTTTTATTTACACATTTTCTCTTGTGAATATTTTGAGCATAATATATTTAGGTTTGCTCATTTTCATTTGCTAGAATTGAATATTTAGCCTATATTTTATATTAAATGATAATTTGTTGTAGTTTTTGAAAATGAGACTATTAGGTTCATGCTGCCCTTCAATATTTCATTCAGCTATATTTTGTATTATTTGGAAGAGTTGGAAAATTTTATAGATATACCATATATTACTGATCTCTTATTGCTACACATTGAGATACTGTTCAAGATTTTTATATCATAAAAAGCACTATAATAAACACATTTATATTCACTTCTGTATACTTTTGTTTAAATTTCCTTAGAGAATTTTGACAAAAATCTTGAAGGAGAAATTGTCTGAGTGTTGGGGGAAATTGTCTCTTCCCCTTTCCTAAACACAAAGAGTCTACCAAATATTTTACTTCCCATTTTAGGAACCTCTGATCAGCTCCCCACCTCCAGTATGGCCCCAAAACTCAGGAAGTTTTCTTTAGGGACATGTGTTTGTGGCTCCTTGGATTCCCAGTGCCCAACTCCATCACTGTGTGAGTGGATTTTTGTTGGGTAATGTTTCTCCATCAGGGACTCTCTGTGTTGGCCAAGTGTGCCCCTTACATGTGCCAGAATCAGCAGATGACCTAAGGAAGACCTGGCTAGAGAATGTCAGTTTCTGTTAGAAAGATACCACTCTCTGAAGTTTTAGTTCATTTGGTCTTTGTTTCTTATTCATTCTATCAAATAACACTGATCGAGCATCTACTCTGTGCCAGAGACCAGGAAGTTTTTATGAGTCCAGAAAATACTTTCTTGCTCTTAAAATAATCAAAGACAAGGACTGAAACTACTACAGTGAGAGGCAAGATAAGAAGAGTTTCATAAGAGGGGTCATGGACTGCTTATAAATTGGAGAATTCCAGGCATCAGTGCACACATTTGCATCCAAATCACTGTTTCTAGTAAAGACTACAAATAATTGAGGCAAAAGTGTCTGGGGGCTGGATTAACTGGGTGTATTTTCTCAATTCAGCACTTGTACTGGAGGGTGTTGACACAGTGTGGAGGAGAATTGTAATCCTATTGACAAGGTTGCTATGAGAAAGAACTAATAAAAATGATGTGAAGACAAACACCCAAGCCCTGTTTCCCAGGGCTTCCAATATTACTATAAATGAAGGTCTGTTTTCAAAAACTCAGCTGAATCTTTATGCCAACAAATATACCAGAACTGATATTTGGTATACACAACCTTGACGGCTGTGTGTGTGTGTGTGTGTGTTGTGTGTGTGTGTGCATGTGTGAGAGTCTGGCAGTTCTCTGTATTCAGGGACATATATGTATGTGTGCATGGGACGGCAGGGACTTGGAATCAGAGCACATGGATAACCTCTCTGCAACCTAATAATGCTGTGGCCTCTGAAAAGTGACACAGAAAATCCAGGCTTCCACTTACTTTTCTTGGTATTGAAAATAATTATTTGCCTCATGGAGTCATCTTGAAGTTGAGGTGAAATAATGCCTGTCATAATGGAGTTGTCTCTAAGAAAAGTAAGCACTGAAACAGGCTTCTTTTTCAGAACAATGACACTTACCTGGACCTAGAGTCCTTCTTAATCACATTCAATCATCATAATAAGTGATAACCACAATAATTGATAGCCGCAGTAAGTACCATAATAGTACCAATTGCTAATATCTCCTCAATGCCTCATTGCACTCTCTCAGTCCCCACTTTGGCCAAGGACCGCCTGCTTCTCTGCCATAGTAAGGTTACACTATGCTGCCAAGATCACTACAAATTTAGCTGAACTAAAATGCAGAAATAAGAGGGATGAACACTGTTCCCCAGTTTAAGAGCCAATTCTGGAGGTGAGACCAAGTGGTAGAGCAGGTAAACAAGAAGAAATGAACTGAAACTAATTCAATCACACGGAACCATCTGAGAAACACCTGGAAGCATCAAGCCCTCAGAAGGTCCACCAGTTCTTTTATTTATTTATCTATCTATTTATTTATTTATTCATTTATGTATTTATTTTATTTTACTTTAAGTTCTAGGGTACATGTGCACAACATGCAGGTTTGTTACATATGTATACATGTGCTATGTTGGTGTGCGGCACCCATTAACTCATCATTTACATTAGGTATATCTCCTAATGCTATCCCTCTCCCCTCCCCCGACCCAATGACAGGCCCCAATGTGTGATGTTCCCCTTCCTGTGTCCAAGTGTTCTCATTGTTCAATTCCCACCTATGAGTGAGAACATGCGGTGTCTGTTTTTTTGTCCTTGCGATAGTTTGTTGAGAATGATGGTTTCCAGCTCTATCAAGGACACAAACTCATCCTTTTTATGACTACATAGTATTCCATGGTGTATATGTGCAACATTTTCTTAATCCAGTCTATCATTGATGGACATTTGGGTTGGTTCCAAGTCTTTGCTGTTGTGAATAGTGCCACAATAAACATATGCGTGCATGCGTCTTTACGGAAGCATGATTCGTAATCCTTTGGGTATATACCCAGTAATGGGATGGTTGGGTCAAATGGTATTTCTAGTTCTAGATCCTTGGGGAATCACCACACTGTCTTCCACAATGGTTGAACTAGTTTACAGTCCCACCAACAGTGTAAAAGTGTTCCTATTTCTCCACATCCCCTCCAGCACCTGTTGTTTCCTGACTTTTTGATGATCATCATTCTAACTGGTGTGAGATGGCATCTCATTATGGTTTTGATTTTCATTTCTCTGACGGCCAGTGATGATGAGCATTTTTTCATGTGTCTGTTGGCTGCATAAATGTCTTCTTTTGAGAGGTGTCTGTTCATATCCTTTGCCCACTTTTTGATGGGGTTGTTTGCTTTTTCTTGTAAATTTGTTTGAGTTCTTCGTAGATTCTGGATATTAGCCCTTTGTCAGATGAGTAGATTGAAAACATTTTCTCCCATTCTGTAGGTTGCGTGTTCACTTTGACGGTAGTTTCTTTTGCTGTGCAGAAACTCATCAGTTTAATTAGATCCCATTTGTCAATTTTGGCTTTTGTTGCCATTGCTTTTAAGGTCCACCCCTTCTTAAAACATGAGCTTAGATTTGCACATTATACTAAAAAGCATACTCATTCTTTTTTGGTTTCCTTTTTTCATTGTCTTAAGGTTTTTGATTAGTGCCACCCTGTTGAAGGCACCATGATTTTCCATATTTCCTGCCTAAAATAGGTTGTGGCAATCCCTCCCTCCTGAAAACTCCAACACTGCTTCCAAGAAGATGCCAACATTCCTTTGCCATTTCTCTATTTTTCTTTTTTTTTTTGTTTTTTTTTTTTTGTTTGTTATTTTTTTTGAGGCGGAGTCTCGCTCTGTCGCCCGGACTGGAGTGCAGTGGCCAGATCTCAGCTCACTGCAAGCTCCGCCTCCCGGGTTTACGCCATTCTCCTGCCTCAGCCTCCCGTGTAGCTGGGACCACAGGCGCCCGCCACCTCGCCCGGCTAGTTTTTGTATTTTAGTAGAGACGGGGTTTCACCGTGTTAGCCAGGATGGTCTCGATCTCCTGACCTCGTGATCCGCCCGTCTCGGCCTCCCAAAGTGCTGGGATTACAGGCTTGAGCCACCGCGCCCGGCCCATTTCTCTATTTTTCATGTCTGACTTACTTAGGAGTTCTAGCAAGATGCACAGTAGAACTGATGAGAGTGGGATTCCTTCTTTTATTGCAGATTTCAGAAGCAAAGCTTTCAATATGTCACCATTAAGTGCTGAGAAATGTAAAAGAAAAATCTATTTACAGTTCCACTCATTTAGAGGATACCAAATTTGAATGTTGTCTTTTATCACAGCTCTTCTTTTCCACCAGCTGCAGCTCTTTAAAGACCATGAACTTTGAATGGTTTTAGTATGTCAAACACTTACTGAGCCTACTGAGCAATGAATAATGGAAATTCTTTAAACAAATAGCATACAAATGACGGCACTGATTCTATCCTCTCCAGAACATTAGTTTTCAGTGTTTGATTGGTATCCCATCAAAACATGTACTCCTCTACTCTGCAATATCTACCAATGAAATCTTCCGAAGTCCCCTCCTCTGCTCGATGAAGTCCTTCACTTCTCTATATCCCTTGTCCGGCAAGTTACTAAATTTCTTTTCCATAAAAAAAAATAATAACTTCAGAAGAAACTCCTCTATTTCTAGTTGCCTAAAAATTTTTATTATGAATTGAAAACTGAATTCTATCATATTTTTCCTTGTACAATTTGGCTCTTATATGGTGTCTTTTTGTGCGGATTTAGTTTTCTAATATTTTGTTTAGAATATGTGCATCTTTATGAAAGAGATGAGTGTGCAATCTCATCTTTTTTGAAGAATGTACACTCTTTCCGTTTTCTGGAAAACTTGGTATATGAGTGAAATATTTCTAGATTGAATGTCTGGGACTATTTTCCAATAATATGATCTAGTGCTGGAGTTTCTGTGTGGGAAGAATTCGGATGACTAATTCTTTTCAAACAATGGTTAGATGATTTTTCAAGTTGTTGATTTTTTCTTGAATGATTTTTACTTTACGTTTTGTCCATTATTTAAAATTGCAAATTATTAGCATAATGTTATTCATAATATATTTTAAATGTCTGTTTAATATCTGCGCAATCAACCCCCAAGACAGATAATCCGTACTTTTGGTCCTGAGATAGAATCACTGTTAAATTTGAGCTCTCTCCCTCATAGCAGGAGGGAAGGAAGACCGAATGGACAGAGGTGTGGGGTGGAGGTTGTGAAGGTTTTCTTTTGATTGCTTCTATTTTCTTGGTGAAATGAAAATCGAGATCATGGGCTGAGAGTGAGTAGGTGTCAGGGAGTATCGAGTCGTGGAAGAAAAGAATGAGTTATGGAAGACTTGTCTCAGAGAGTAAAAGGATGAAGTGACCAGAAATATGTTGTATGATTTCCAGGCAGCTTGCAGTAGTTGTTGAAGGCTTATGGCCATAAAATCCAAATGACATCAGTCCCGGTGGCTGCACTTTCCTCCCGGTGTGGAATAGGTGGAGAGCTGGATGTAACTCAAATTGAGATTTTGGCCTGTAAGAGTGAGGAAGTCAGAATTTGCTGGATTGGACCAATTACTAATAAATAAATAATGCTCATATTCTTTTGTTTTGTTAATAATTGTTGCCTTTAACTTTATATTATCTAATTTAAAGTTCCTTTATGTTCACTTTTGCTTTATATTTTAATATATTTGGCCATCCTTTAATTTTTAATCATTTTATGCCATTTGGCTTTAGAAAACATATCTCTTGAAAACAGGACAAAACAGGTGGTGATGCACTCTTTCTTATTCTCCCAATATGCATTGTGTGCTTCCTTGCTGTTTTTATTTCCTTTTTATGCTATCTTAAATTCTCATGTTTTCTCCTACTGGTTTGAAAATTTTAATTTTAATATTTACCCTCTGATGGTTTCAAAACATACTTGATACTTTATATCTTTAACTGCATTAAAAATGAAAATAGATAACACAATATTTTCCAAAGGAATGCAAAATTTATTACTTTTGTTCTTACTATCCTCTTTCTCTCTAAAAGTATTATTTCATTCTATTGCATGTTTACTAATGTGGAATTTTTGAATCAGGTGTTTACTATTACAGTTTTATATTTTAATAGTTACTTTATTCACTAATCAGGGAAATAGAATGTTTTTAATTGATTTCACAACTCATTATTTACTGTCTTTGAAATAATACGCTTGTCCTGTCTTTGAGTAGTATCCTGGTCACATAATGAAAAACTTCCCAAACTTAGTATGCACACAACTTGCTGGGACTTTGTAAAAAAGCAGTGATGACTTGTTAGGTCTGGGTGGGCCTGAGATTACACATTTTTGACAAGCTCCAAGATGGTACAGATGAGCAGATTGTCTCATTTGCCGATCACTTTGTATAGCAGGGAGATAGAGTGTTTCCTTGAAAACCTCCTGGGAACAGTGCACAGCTAGTATACTTTCTGAGTTCTTTGCAGAAACTGAGACTATTCCAAGACTATTGTATAATTACCCTTGTGCCATGACTGTAGTCTGCCTAGCTAATTGTCTTCTGGTGTCACAGGTATTTTTTCTTTCTCATAGATTTTCTTGTTGTCATTTTTCAGAATTTTTTTTTAAGAAGATGGAAATGGATCATATGAGTAAGGATGTGCATTCAGTGAGCCATACTATTTTGTGTCACAAACTATTTGGTTGACTTTAAATTGTGTAAGCTTTCTGCATTAATGTTTTGAAACATGTTTAGTGTTCGACGTATACAGTACATCCCACTTGATGAGATGTTTCTAAGTTCATTTGTTTATTTTCATCCAATAAGCATGGAAAAAGAGCTCTGTGAATAGCACCCTTCCAAACATAGGTGATACAGCACTGATTATAATCAGCAAAATTCCTACCCTCAAGGAGCTTAAAAGAAAAAAATATCCTGGAATTAAGCAGTAGTAGTGGAGATGAAGAGGTCTGTGCCTTTTTAAAATTAAAAATTGCAAAGAATAACTTGTACGTATCTTAGTCTTTGGTCTTTTATCAATTTAACTTGTCTGCTTACTACTGAAAATTATTATTGATTTTATTAATTTATATGATCTCTTTATATAATGTTGAAAGTAACTGTTATATTTAAATATTGTGTTTATTTTTTTAAATTCAGTTTGATTTTATTTAACCAAACTTTTAAAATATTTAAATGGTAGAATCTTTTACTTCATGTGTTTGTATTTTCTTCTCTGTTTGGGAAATCATATTGTACGTATAATTTTGGGTCATAAACTATGTGGCTGACTTTAAATTGTGTAAACTTTCCGCATTAATATTTTGAAACATGTGGTGTTTGATGTATAAAGTATCAATTTTTATCCTTTGAATGCCATTCCATTGTTTAAGTGTCTTTTTTTTCTTTAGATATTCGTATTTATTATGTGCTCTTTAAACCAGTTTGCCTAAAGTCAGATTAGAAACCAAAAAAAGAAACTTTTGTTTTAAGTTCAGGGGTGCATATGCAGATTGGTTATATAGTTAAAATCATGTCACGGGGTTTGATGTATAGATTATTTGGTCACCCAGGTTCTAAGCCTAACACCCAATAGTCACTTTTACTGCTTCTCTCCCTCCTCTCACCCGCGGGTAAGCCCCAGTATGCGTTGTTCCCCTCTTTGTGTCCTTGTGTTCTCATCACTTATATCCCATTTATAAGTGAGAAGACATGGAATTTGGTTTTCTGTTCCTGCATTAATTTGCTAAGGATAATGGCCTCCAGCTCCATCCATGTTCTCACGAAGAACATGATCTTGTTCTGTTTCATTCCACACATAGTATTCCATGGTGTATATCCAGATTTTCTTTATCCAGTATGCCATTGTCTTTGAAAGTCTCTAAGAACTTGCTTTATGAAACTGGGGTCTCCTATGTTGGGTGCTTATGTCTTTTGGATAGTTAGGTCTTACTGTTGAATTGCACCCTTAACCATTATAAAATGCCCTTCTTTGTCTTTTTTGATCTTTGTTGGTTCAAAATTTCTTTTATCTGTAATTGGGATTGTACCCTCTGCTTTTTTATGTTTTCCATTTTATTGGTAGATTTTTCTCCATTCCTTCATTTTGCGGAAGTTGTCTGCATTTCCTGAATTTGAACGTTAGCTTCCCTAACTAGGTTGGGGAAGCTATCATGGATGATATCCTAATATATGTTTTCCAAGTTGCTTCCATTCTCCCCATCTCTTCCAGGGACACCGATGAATCACAGATTCAGTCTCTTTACATAATCCCATATCTCTTGTAGGTTTTGTTCATTTTGTTTCATTCTTTTTTTCTTTATTCTTGTCTGACTGTCTTATTTCAGAAAGCCAGTCTTCAAGCTCTGAGATTCTTTCCTCAGCTTGATCTTCTCTGCTCTTAATAGTTGAAACTGCATTATGAAATTCTTGCAGAGTGTTTTTCTACTGTATCAGGTCAGCTATATCCTGTTCCATACTGGCTATTTTGTCTGTCAGCTACTGTATCATTTTACTGTGATTCTTAGCTTCCTCCAATTTGGTTTCTCTGTTCTTCTGAATCTGGATGATCTTTGTGCCTATTCATGTTCTGAATTCTATTTCTGTCATTTCAGGCATCTCAACGCTGTTGAGAACCCTTGTTCAAGAACTAGTGCAGTCATTTGGAACAAAGAACACGCTCTGGTCTTTTGAATTGTCAGAGTTCTTGTGCTTGTTCTTTCTCATCTTTGTGGTCTCATGTTCCTTCAATCTTTGAAGTTGCTGTCCTTTGGATGGGTATTTTTCCTTTTCATTTTATTTGATGACCTTGGGCGTTTGATTGTGGTATAAGGTGGGTTCAGTTGACTGGCATTGCGAATGGAAGATTTTAGGGGGCTGTGGCTCCTGAACTGCCTTCTCTAACTCTGGGGTACTGTTATTCCCCTGGCTTTTATCTCTGGCCTCTAGAGATTAGAAACCTGTTACACTGGAGGGGCAGTTGCTCTTGGACTGCTGGTCATAACACTTCAAAGGGTGGGGCCAGCCAAAGTACTTCATAGAGTGGTGGCAGTGGAACCTGTTTTTGTTGGCATGTGCCAGCAGTAGCAGTGGCAGTGAGACAGGGTGCACACTGGTCAGCTGGGCAGGGTGCTAGTGGGTGCTGGGGTGCCAGTTTCCATGCAGGCATTCACAGCAGCAGTGGTGGCGGTATGACTTGGGTGGATGGGCGCCCCCACTGGTGACTATGTGTGTTCATGCTGGTGGTGGTATTAGCTGGTGGTGGTATTAGCACGGGGGCAGGGGGACCTGGTAGACTACAGGACTGTATGTCTTTGAGTGTTTCAGGCTGGTGGTCGTGGCTGCTCAGGGCTGGGGTGGTCTGCCTTTTATCCGCTGTCCCTTAGTTTGTGGCTGGCAACGGTGTCAGCGCAGGGATGTGGTGCTGGTGGGGGCAGGTCCGGCAGGCTCCATGCCCAACGACACTACCACATTGCTGGCAGTGCTGTGTGGGGGTGAGGGTTTAGGATGCACCTGCAGCAGTGGCACTGCAGGGTGCACGTGCACACGTATGCTGCTGTGGAAGGAAATGTTAGGTCTGCCGGTGTACACATGCTCCTGCAGAGCTATGCCGGGGGTGGCCGTGGGCAAGTGCCTGCAGGCAAAGCAGCATGGGGGAGGCTGTAGTGGTGGGGAGTGCATGAGTGGACTGGTGAATGTCCATAGGGGCTGCTCTGCTGGAACACTCTGCCATTAGGTGGTCCTACAGCACAGGAGCTATGATGTGGGCCCCCAGGAGGTAACTGTCCGGCACTAAACCCTCTGGGCTCGGCACCTGCGGGAGATATGCCCCTACCACTTATCTAAGCAGCTTTCCCTGCCAACTCTAGTGTCTGTGGTGGTTAGGAGTTTCCTCCTGCCAGAATTACCAAGGTCCATGGTGAGAGTGAGTTGCTTCTTGCCTGTTCAACTCACCTCCACTGCAGGAGTCCTGGGGGGCCAGGAATGAGTCCTGGTGTGCAGTTGTCCCACTCAGGGTTCCCAGCTTCCTTCACCTTCAGCCCATGCTCTGTGTCTTCCCTTTATCTGCTGTCAATTCCTTCCTTCTGAATATCTGCTAGGAGTGCGCCAGTCATTCAGATGTCCCGGTCCCTTGGTGTGAGATTTTCTTCCTGGCTATGTCTAGCTGGCCGTCTTCCAAGTATTTTCATAGTAAGCAATTGTCAGACTTTTAATTATTTCTGTATATCTTTGAGTAAATTGGTTAAGGTTAGGCAAGTTTTTCTAACAATCAGCTGGATGTGCTATACCCATAAGATTAATTCAACCAGTGATCATATATGCATATCGTGACCACATAAACATCACACTATTAATTTGTAAATGTTTTTGAAAAGAAACACTTATTAATTATATAATGTGATATTAGACAATTATTTATCCAGTTTTTAAATAAACAGACTTTCTACAACCCATATTTTTCAACATTTTAAGTTTATGCAGGAATTAATTGCTTGTGTTTCAAATCATAAGTTTTATCTTAATAAATGCTTATAGAATTAACAAGTCTACACTGTTAGAGTGATCCTAGACTTATTAGTGAATCACTAGGAGAGGATCAAGATGCCCAGACACTGAAGAGACCGTGTAGCAACAATGTATCACACAGGAATGGGAGAGAATCAGAAATGAGAATGGGAAAATGCCACAGAATCCATAACACTGAGCACTTAGTACATCCCTAGTAAGACTTACTATGTATGAAGGAAGGTAACACTCAGCAACTAGCATCGTGGGAAAGAGCATAAGAGAGAACAGATGGAGTAAAATTGTAAGCACTTCAGCATGCGATACTAGAGACAGGAGTTAAACATATTGCACTAATATTCTAGATGCTGTCGCAATGGAACGACTCAACTCAGTTCAGCGTTTGAGACATCACTATCACCGTAGCTAATTACAGGGGAATCCACATGAAGCAACAGCTACTTACAACATATTCAAGGGGCAGGACTGCTTTCATCTGTGAATTTTGCCTTTAAGTCACTGCCTGTAGATAATCACAGCCAAATATTTGTTGATTTCTCAAAATGTTGCCATTGGATTCACTTACTGACACGTCTCAGTTGCAAGCAGTTGTTAATTATGTTCACAACGAATATATAAATATGCAAAACACTTACCATTTTAATAATGTCACCGTGTTATAGCATAGTTTCCATACTGTATATATGCCTCAATATATAATTGAATTAGTTATGCCATTTGTTTTAAATGTTAATAATCTTTCATTAGGTCACTTTCACTCCTCCAGATGACTTCCAGAAACAATTTGCTAGGTTACGAAAGTATTTTCCTTTGGATTTTTTACTAATATTTCATTAAGATAAATAGGTTGGCTTTGAAACATTGGTGTTTGATCACCTCATTCAAGAAAATGCTCTGTTTCTTCAGATATCCAAGTCGTCTTTATCTCTACTTGTAAACTTTTATAATCTTGTTTTCCAGGTTATGCATCCTTCTCACAGTATATCGTGAAGTATTTTAAATGTTAGTTGCTATAGTGAAGGAGATCTCATATATTCTATCCAGCCAGATGGGGCTCATCATGAGGGTATTAATGTTTATATATTTATAATATGTGCACTATTTTATTGGACTTTTCTAATAATATTTGGAATTGATTGGAGCCTTTATTGCCTCTTTGTTCAATACTATGGGCACATCTGTATTGATATGGAATTGAGTCTCAGCAGACTAGAAGACTCTGAAATATCTGTCAGAAACTAAAACCTTGTGGGAATGCCTAAAGTGAATCTCACCTTTGGAAGGGCAAGAAAGTGAGAAATTGGTTAATTTTGGACTCCATAATGGATACTATTAGATTTTACTCTTGAAACATCTGGGTGGCAGAGGTCAATTAAGCATGGTTATTGATGAACTGGAATGTTTTTGTTGCAGTCTTTTGCTGTACGATCTACTTACAGAAAGTACTATGTTTAAACTTTTGCCAGTATAATTTTATTTTTTCCCTAATTTATGTTGCTGCCAAATGGGAGAGCACAGGTCTAAATTATTGTACCTGCCACACCTACATGAGGTGGAAAATGTCATGAGAGTATCTTTGTGCAGAAAGGGAGGATTTATGGTGCTTTCATCTGTGGACCTCCAGTGGCAGCAGGGCAATCCAGATCTAATTTGGAGCATGGTGGGAAACATACCTTTTCATTTTATATCTTTAAAATTCTATGAAGAGGAAGTAACTGATTCACACAATTTAGACATTGGTTTATCCTGTGTACTTGGGCTGCTCAAACAGGGCATATAATTCCTAATTCCGAGGGAGGATAATAAGGTCTTCTTTTCTTGCAACCCAAAGAGGTTGAACATTCATGTATTTTTTTTTTTCAAAGTTGAAAAAATTACCTATCTGGAAAAACCCAAATAAACTGTGAGATTGCTGTTAGTTAAATGATTATATTAAGCATAGATATATACATGGAAACACAAGCAATTGCATTAGCCAACTCTCGTTTGGTATATATTAATTCTACTTCTCTTATTAGTGAAATAGTGGGACTTCAAGTAGGTAGTCCTTGATCATGCTCTATATTCATTATGATCTAGGACAGAGGATGAATTTAGTCCTCAGATACATTGCTTTTTGCCTTCATGTTTCATTATTTAACATTTACATTGGCATTAAAATATATTGTTTGTGTGTTTAAGTTTATACCACCATTTAAATATTAGTAGTCAACACTTTTGGCTTTTCTTAGAAAGAGAAAGACTGCTCTGCCCATGACTGGAAATCACATCCACAGGGGCCCCCTTTAGATGGACATGTGCCCCTGGCAGTTGCCATGAATTCTCAAGCAATGTCTTGGTCACAATTGTATCTGCCTCCTCCACCAATTTTAGCTGCATGTCTGGTTCCTGAAAGCAGGTAGAACTCTCATTTGCATTTCTCTAATTCATTTTTATAGACTATTGCTGTATTTCATCAGAGGTAACATAAAGATTAAATAGAGTCCTTCCCTGTCAGTTCTACAGTTGCCTGATAAAGTTTTGTCTTTAATGTAAAACAAAGTCTTTTCTATCTTCTCTTTTCCTTTCCTCTTAGCAAAGATTCAAGCAATAATGAAGTTTCAGGAGTCATGGATATGCTAATTTTTTCTTTATATATGCATATTTCCTACACATGATGGGGAAGGGAATAGTTAGATACCTCCTTTGTCAAAGAATGAACATTATCATTTCTGGGTTAAATTTGATTCAGAAAGATTGTGGTTGTAAATATTTGTACAGCATTATGCAATATATAAAGGATGATCAATTATAGTACATCTTTCTTATTTTTAGAAATAACTTGAACTATGTACTACGCTGTTAAGCTCAAAGGGTATCAGAAGGGTCAAGCAGACAGTTGGACATGTCTAGGGGTATGTTTTTGGTGGACAGGGCTGCACTTCCAGCCAGCTTCTCTGGTGCTGATTCCTGGTTTTCTCCACAACACCATGACTTCATGTTTCTATCACCACCATGAAGTGCTTCTCTAGTCCTTGAAAGGAAATGAAAAAATTGGTATTTTCCCTGTCTCCCCAGGTTTATGGTTTAACCACTATGCAACTTAGGGAGAGTTGAGGGAGCTAGATCCTGTATAGAGGAGAAAAATGTTAAATATCTTTAGGGCTGGTGACTGGCTCCAAGGTGCTTAGGTTACCATAAATGAGAAAATGAGTTCTTAAGCAAAGAGAAGGAGCTTGCTTTGAAAGAAATCACTTCTGAAGAAGCTTTGATATGCAGAAGGGAATTAATAGCTATTTTGTACCAATTACTATGTATTCACAACCTTTCATTTGTGATCTTGTTGAGTAATTTATAAAGTGTCATGTCATCATCAGAAAGCCATATGAGGTGGAAAACAATACTAAGTATTTATAGATGAGAAAACTGAAGTTTTGTGTGGTTAATATACTCATAGTTAATACTCTGAGTAAGTGGCTGAGTGAGGGTTTGAACCCAGGACTCTTGAGGTTGAGTCTATTATAGCTATTAGGGATGCTAGAAGGAGGCTATTTTCTCACAACTGTTCTATTTCCAAAGTTTCCTCTTTATTATTCCAATGCGCTCTTCTCTACCTTCATGAAACTGCTCTGATTAAAGACACCTACATTGCAAGATCAGAATCTGTCAGGCAGTCACAGATTGATTTTCTTGCTGCTAGAGCGGAAAAACACATTTTCTATTTCCCATATAGATTTTTCAGTGGAGCTGTGCAGGTAATAAATTATTGGCACATTCAGATTATGGGTGATGCACAAAATCTAGGTGTGTTGTATATGATCTTCCAAAAATGCAAATTAAAATTGTATTTGCTTCATCCTTCAGCTCTGGTGTTTCATCACCCAATGTCACTACAACACTCTGACAGAAACTGCAGGAATAGGCAGAATAGAAAATGTTAGATTTGGAAATTCTGGTAAACTTTATTTAATATGCACCCTATGCAGAGAGACATGGAGAAAATATGCCTATGTTTGGAGCAATATCTTTATAAAATTAGCAGTACAAAATGAGGCTAAAGGCATGACACATCTTATTGTCCACAGTCAGTCTGTAGCTTAGAGTCCTCTGGCACTGGGGTTAAATGAAAGACCATATCTGGCTATTTAAGAGACAATATTTACAAGAAGGTGTTCAGTGGAATGTTGGTGCCCATTGAGGTAACATCTTTCTCTCTCTTCATGTTTCTGTGATGGTCCTTAGTTTAGGATTTTTATCAAACATTTCTACACTCCTGGCAAGTTCTGGTGGACTTTCACCACCATTTTTGTCTTCCCAGGAAAGTGTTTAGAAGGAAGGTTCTGCCATTTCTTCTAGCCCCTCACTTTTCCTCCACAAGGGAGAAGGGGGGCTAAAAGTCCCTTCATATATATGATCTCCTCTCCCACTTACTTTCTCTCCAATCTGCCTGACTACAGGAATCATGCCTCTGGAGAGCATTTATCTGGTTTCCTCTAGTCTGTTGGACAAAAAATAAGTCAGTCATGGTCTTCAGGGAAGCTGGTTGGATTACTATCTGCTGTTCATATCCTGGTAGTATCACTAACCTTAAATACTGGTCCCATGACCCACTTTAGGGAAGAAAAGGAAGCCTTTGCTTTGGCCTGATACTAAATTTCATTTTCCAGATTATATTTATCATTGACAGCACTGACATTTTTATTCCTGTCTGACTGTGGTTTCTGTCTTTGATTCTGAACATAAAGGAAGATAAAGTATTTCAAGTGTAGTGACCCATTGTCTTGCTGACATTAAATTAGAAAGAGTAGAACACAGAGAAGGAAGGCAAGCCTTGCAAGAGGTCACCACAGTCTAGGAACTAGACTTTATCAGGTCTAGGAAACTAGAGCTTATCAGGACCATGGAAATGGCATTCAATAAACAAATCATAAGGCACTAGAGCTTAGCCATGTGAATGTATCATCAGGCAGTGAGAGGAAAAATGTTCAAGTCTCCCACTCTCTGGGACCCATGTTCACTTCCTGTAGGGATATCTAAATGGCATTCCTATTGGAAACAAAGATGGCCTTGACTGAGGGAAAGACTGTGCACTGGGCGATTCTGTTGGCCCATATTAGTCAAGTTGGCAATCTACCATAGATTCACCATTGGGATAAATTATCTCCATGTGACAGTGCTGGAGACAAACTGAAAAGACCTTGGTGGTATGGTAGGGGGAGGCCTTTATCTAAAGTCCACACCAGTGACTTTTCTCCTACTACTTTATTTTCTCTCTAGACACAGGGGTGAAGTGTATGGGCTCTAGGGAAAAACAAGACCTGTGTTTGAATCCTGGATGTGTTGTTTACTAGCTGTGTGAGACTTGGACACAAACCCCATGAGCCTCAGTTTGCTCATCTGAAAAATGGAGATGACAATTACACCTACCTCATTGGTGTGGTGTGAAAGTCAAATTAGTGCTATGCATGTAAAGTACAGTGTCTGACTTGTAATAAATAAGCGGTAATTATAAACTACTGAAGACCTCAAGTGAATGAGCCTTTGGCAGTAGCCCTAGTAAGACCTTTAGTGTAGATGTTGTTTGAACAAAGATTCTGCGAGGCAAATGTGCGAAGAAAACTAAACCTTCCTTTGCAAGACAGGAATAATAGTTCTCAGAGATGAGAGGCCAACTTTCTGCCTTTAAATAGAAATTATGACTGCTTTGTAACTGATGGGCTCTATGAGTGTGTCAAAGGCACAGGCTTTGTGGTTAGATAGACAAAGATACACATTCCAGATCTCCTGCTTAGTAAACCAAAGCTTTGCTTCTTTAGGATTAGGGAAAATAGGCATAACTATTTCAGAAGATTCCTTAGGATAGTAAATATAAGGTGCTTAGCTCAATTGCCCAATAAATAGTTAGTCCTTACTGATAAGTCAATACCATGCCTGTAGCAGCTATCACAGGTGGCATAGCCATAGCCTAGTAAATCCCGGGTTTATCTCTCAGTCATCTTTCTGTCCTTCCATCCTCCCATTCTCTCATCCTTCATTTCTTCATTCATTTCATCCTTCTATCCTTACTTCCCCCAATCTTCCCAATCTACCATGCTTTCATTCTTCTATGTGTTCATCCATTTATCCTTCAATCCTCCCTTCTTCACGTTCCCTTTCTATATATCCTTCCCTCCATCTTCCATCCTTCCAACCTTCCATCTATGTATTCATTCATGCTTCTATCCTTCTATTGTTGCATGCCGACCTCCTCAAGATCTTTGACTAGATTTTCACAGAGGCTTCCCACTAAGGTTCTGGAGGCATACATGTCTTCAAGGTGACTTGGGGGACACTGGAAAGGCTGGCTATCTATAAAGAGTAAGGAAGGAACATTAGCCATGACAGCTCATCTTAAATCAGAGAAGCTTGTGATTTGAAGAAGGAAAGAATTCTTTGAAACCTTAGGACTACATTATCCCCAAGCGTCCTTGGAGCTGTGTTCAACCTGTGCATGCTGGGATGGTGCAATGGTCACTGTGTGGACTGCCGTGCTATTTCCTTGCCATCCCTGTGTAAATATTTAATTAATATATTTAGGATCAGGAATCATTTTCAGGAGGCTGAAATGAATTCTTCTAGACCTAACAAAGTTCTTAAGCAAAATTGTCTCCTTGCTATTTGGAATAATTCAAGCTACAACAAGACAATCAGTAGCATGAAATAAAATGGTTATTTACTCCATTGAAAGTGTTGGTTAAGTCAGTGTCAAGTCTGTTGTGCTATGTGTGTAGTTGTAATTTCCTGTGGTAAACTTATGTGTTTACTCACAGGGTCACCCATCATGAGAATGCCAGTTAATTGCAGAATCTTAAAGTATATATTAAACTTACATGCTATTTCTAATTGAGCTTTAATTTATTTAACATGATATGATTTTAGTTACTTTTATCAACCACCATATTATTATTACTTTTGTTTTTTATCGTTTTCAAAATACTTTCTATTATACAAGTATCCCTGGCTCTCAAAATGACATTTTGCAGAAAAATCTCTGTCAGAGAGAAAACTGAAACTCAGGGACTTATGTAAGGTTTTGCGGCCAAGGCATGGCAAAGCCTAGGCTGGAACCTGGTAGTTAAAAGGTTGAGTATTAGCCACACACACAGGGAGCAGAGAGCAAGTGGCCTGAGGAAAGGAGACACTCAGGATGTCCACTGAAGGTGAACATAGAGCAAAGCTTTGCTATGGCTCTAGATATGTCACCTTCAAGACACCCCAGCTAGTCTCTATGTCTCAGAGTACTAATCTACTATGATGGTTCATTTAAGATGTCAGCTTGATGGAGCCATGGGATCCCAGATATTTGGAACCATTCTTTCTGAGTGCTTCTGTTAGGGTGTTTCTGGGTGAGATTAATATCTGAATCAGTAGACTGAGTAGAGCAGGTAGCCTTCCCCAACGTGGATAGGTCTCATTCTGTCCATTGAAGGTCCGACTAGAATAAAAGACTAGGAGAGAATTCCCTCTGTCCACCTTACTGTCTTCAAGCTAGGCCACTGGTCTTCTCCTGCCTGTGACTTGGACTGGGTAGAACTCCATCAGCACTCTTGGTCCTCAGATCTTTGGACTCAGATGGAAACTACACCACTGGTTCTCCTGGGTCTCCAGTTTGCTGACTACAGATGTTGGACTTCTCTACCTCTATAACTATGCCCGCTGATTACTTATAGTAAATCAATTTCTCTGTCTGTTTCTACACGTCTTTTTTTCTCTCTCTCTCCTTCTCTCTTTCTGTACTCTCTCTCTCTCACACACACACACACACACATGTCCTTTGGTATCTGCAGGGTGTTGATTCCAAAACCCCCATGGATATTAAAATCCACACATGCTCAAGTCCATTATATAAAATGGTGTGTTATTTGCATTTAACCTGTGCATATCCTCCCATATGCTTTAAATCATTTCTAGATTACTTATACCTAATACAATGCAAATGCTATATAAATAGTTGTTATACTATATTTTTCATAAATGACAAGACAAAAAATCTACACATGTCCAGTGCAGACACAACTATCTGTTTTCCTTTTCTTCCAAGTATTTTCTCTTTGCAGTTGGCAGAATCCACAGATGCAGAGCTCACAGATACAGAGAATTCACAGATACATATACCCTTGGTTCTGTTTCTCTGGAGAACCCAGACTAACACATTTACTATGTATAATCCAGACTAACACATTTACTAAGATACTTTCTACTGTAATCCTTTTGTAGCTTCAACACAATAGTTGTTTGGCCTTAAAGTATACTTTATAACAGTAACAATATTTGTATGGATTTTTAAATCTTCTATTATGTGTATTTTCACATCTAATCCTTTTAAAAGCCTGCATAACAAGTCATTTATTATCATCTCAATTTACTGATGAGGAACTACAAGCTAAAAGAAATGAAGTAAGGGCTGGGTGTGGTGGCTTATGCCTGTAATCCCAGCACTTTGGGAAGCCGAAGTAGGTGGATCACTTGAGATCAGGTGTTCAAGACCTGCATGACCAACATGGTAAAACCCTGTCTCTACTACAGATACAAAAATTAGCCAGGCATGGTGGCATGTCCCTGTAGTCCCAGTTATTCCACTCGGGAGGTTGAAGCAGGAGAATTTCTTGAACCTGGGAGGCAGAGGTTGCAGTGAGCCGAGATTGCGCCACTGCACTCGAGCCTGGGCGACAGAGTCAGCCTCCATTTCAAATAAAAAATAAAAAAATAAAAATAAATTTTTAAAAAGGAAAGAAATGAAATGAAATGAGGTAAGGTACCACAGGTCATGTCTAGATAGGGTTACAGGTGGCATGTGGCTGAGCAGGGCAGAGGCCTGTGCTTACCCACTCTGGAGTTGCCTCTTTAGAGCAAGCGCTCTGTGTCTGACAGTGAAGGCAAGTGTGCTCAGCAAGATGGCATTGATGCTTAGGCCCTCGATCTTTTCTCTATCAAAGTCTGTGATGTTTCTGGTTTTAAAAGACCATTCCAAATTTAATCATTTGAAATATGCTATTAAAGAACAGTCTTTTCAGTTACGTTGCTTTAGAACGGACTGCATTTTAAAATGTGGCTTTTTATTCAGCTGTTTTCTACTTATTGCTCACCATTTATTCATGATATGTTGGCAAAGGACTGAATCTCAGTAATTTATATTTTCAGACAGAGGCTGGAGATTGCCTTTAACAAATTAAACATTATACTAATGCATGCAGGCAGCCACTGTTTGAATGAATTGTGAGAACAAGAGCACCTATTTATTATTATATTCTTTCTAGATTCCTGTATCAGAGTTTAAATTGTTGCAGAGCAAGAAATCACGAAGTACATTACTTATGTATCCTTTTTCCTTTTTGTTTACATGCACAAAATTTAGATGGGGACATACACACACACACACACACACATACACACACACACACATACACACACACATACCCTTCAGGGAACTATGCTAAAATAAGGCTCAGAAACCAAGAGAAAATTACTTTACTGCTGCAGCTTCCTGCCTGCTCTCCCTCTCTCCCCCACAGAGAGAAACACTATCATACATTTTATCTTAATTATACCCATTTTCTTTGCTCCCTTTCCCCCACAGGAAATATATGCATCTCTAAGCAATCTATTGTTTGGTTTCAGGAGGTTTGGGGCTTTGTCTAAAGGAACCATACTGTGTGCATTATTTTGTAACTTCGTTTTTTATCCAACGTGTTCTGAAGATTCTTTTCCACATGTATCATATACACAATTTGCCCTAGAAATGAACATTTTAAAAATTGATTAGTAGGGGAATCATCCACTTCCAACTAAATGGGCAGTCAATATTGCTTGGAAAATTACCTTAGGAGATAAAAGCTCCAATTATCCCTAGCTGAACAAAAGCCTTTGACAGAGTACTGAGGTTATGGGCAATTTTGGCTTCTGGAACCTTCACTCTTGCAAGTTGAAATCCTCTGTGTAATGACTTCAGCCTTTTGAAGTCCCACACCACCTGTCTATGCTGTACGTGACTGTTACTCCTCTCCACACTACCTAAATGAAAGGTAGACACTTGTGCCAGACAAACAGAACCAATAAGATATGTATGTGTACACACACACACACACACACACATACACTCAGGATTATAGAGAGATTTATTATAAAGAATTGACTTATGTGATTACAGAGGCTGGCAAGTCAAAATCTGCAGTGTGGCTGGCAGGCTGGAGACCCAGGGGAGCTGCTTGTGCAGATGAAGTCCCTAGGCCATCTGCTGAAGATTCCCTCTGGTTCAAGGGATCAGTCTTTTGTTCTATTCATGCCTTCAACTGACTGGAGGAGACCTACTCACATTATGGAAGGCAACCTACTTACTCAATGTCTATCAATTTAAATGTGAATTTTATCCCAAACACCCTCCAAGTTGATGCATACAATTAACCATCACAATGCTGAAGAGCAGAAATTCAAGAGTTTTGAAATGTCTACCTGAAATTATTTCTGCTCTGTAAATGTAGATCACATTTGTGACAGCTTCTCTGAAGAGTCTTCTATGTCTTTATGTTCTCTTATTGATATTTTGTGAACTATCTTAATGCCTGCTGTGTACCATGTTGCTACTGTTATTACTTTATCTTTTTCTTCGGGTAGATTAATTTCAGGTCAGACAATGAGTCTCTTTCACTTTTGCATCTCTGGGACCTCATACCGTGCATAGCACAGAACAAGTATGCAGTAAGTACTTGCTGAATGCAAACTACACAGTCTTGATAAATCACACTCATTTCAACATTAAGGCATAATGATATTAAATATAAGTAAGCCTCTTTAATAGAACACTGTGAAAGAAAAGGCTATTTTCTTTGTTTTTACTTTCTGGTATTAAGATCTTGACCCTATGTGTCTGGAATGATCCAGTCATTCAGAATACATCTGTGAATAGCAGTGCTAGACTGGAAGATTCTCTAACGTGCATCTTTATAAAAAGGGTAAAAGGATTTTCACTCTTGACTGAAATCAAGTAGAACTCTATGTGCTTTGCTTACCAGTTAACTTAGGCAGAGCTCCAGGCCACTACACATGTTCCACTGCAACATTCTTGTTCTAGCCCCAGCTTCTTATGGGATTAGTAATAACCACAGTGACAAAAAGAAGAAACTTATCCTCATTTGATCCTTTTTTTTTTTTTTTCTGGAATCTGCTCATCCACCCTCAACTAGAACTTAATTCATGGCTCTGGGATATCCACTTCTGGTTAACAATTTTTACAACCAGTTGCAGAAAGTTTGCAGAGTGTGCTTGACCATTTTAAGCAGCATGCAATTGGTAATTGTTATTTCTGGATTCTAAATAGTTCCCTCCACTGTAGCTTCTGCCACTTCAATCCTCTTCCACAGAAGTCATTCTGAGCATGTCGGGGCCTCTACCAGTTCACTCTGGAAGTGGATTTGGTCTCATTACTCTCTGTCTAACTTTAGCACTCTATGTTTGCAGCAGTCTCTGATTCATATACATCTTTGTGCATTAGCCATGAATAGAACAGGAGCATTTGAAAACATGCTGGGTGTGGAGAACCAACTCTTCAGTGTGTGAACATGCATAGCTCTTTGTGTGATTTAATTTAATCTTGTGAAGTAGGGCAACTTATCCACATTGAGCAGATGAGGAAAATAATCTAAGAATAGCTCACATCATAAAATTCATAAATAGTTCCACCAAAATTAAAACCCAGATCCGTGTCTAGAGGACATGCTTTCCCCTTTTCAACTCTCCTCCAGATATATGAGCACCAGAAGCCCTGATGTGTCTGCTCCTTATCTGGACCCTGAAGGCAGGTGAGGAAGACAGTGATTAAGAGACTACTTAGAATGGTTTTCTTGCTTCGCCTTCCTTGTCATTCTGACCTCCACCACTGTCTTTACCAAGCATACAATGAACCACATTTAGCCATGGATAAGGACCCAGTGCTAAGAGCTGAACTGGGAAGACCTCTGTCATAGTGCCTCCCTTATACCCCAGCAATGACTCCCAATGCAATGACTCCCAATGGGAAACCTCTAAACACTCAACTTGAATGCAGACCAGGCCAGAAGTTCTGGGGACTACCCAGTTTCACATCTCAGGAGCAGCCCTCAGCCGAAGGGCTGACCACATATCTCTCTGTTAGATTGGTCTGATTCCAATCAAGTCACAAAAGCACACTGCGGAACAATGGAAGTTCACTCATTCAAATCTGACCAAAGAGAAATTGCAAGAGATAAGGACACTCTATAACGTACTGGGAAAGTGGAAGAGTAAAGAGGATAAACAAATTTGGAGATAGCCCCTTCCCCAAAGCAGAGATTCTGACCTCACTAGAGAAGGTGCAGTTGCAGCCCAATGATAGGCAAACCTCTCAGGTTTCCTCAGCCAGAGTTAATCCACAGTCAGCAAGCAGGAAGCAGCATCACAGGGCACAGGCCAGGTATGTGGTGGTGGCAGAGGACATGGGGTGCCCTAGTGGGCAGGAGGCCTGAAGTGCTGTGTCCATGTTGAAGGAGCCACAGGAAGGTGATCAGCTGGCTGGGCTGGATCTATAAGGTCACTGACGGACCATGCATTCTGCACATGTGACCAGAGCAGAGCCCCACCAGTGTCTTCACACTTACACTTCCGAGTAGCCATACGGCACTGCCAACAGCAGGAGAGCTCCCTGATCCTGCAGTGTCCCTTGCAGAACCCTCTACTGAGAAATCTCAGGATCTGTCATACTCAATGTAAAGAAGGAAGGCATACAGGAATTTCATCTATTATTGCAGTGTGAGTATTGAAGGGTAAATTATGACTTGAATGGATGACCCATGGGTTGGAGTGACTGCGAGTCTCCCAGTATGTTAAAACCCAGTTGTCTATGGATCAAATTTGCATCTTTCGTGGGCTTCCTTCTAATTATTTTTTCGCCTCCACATTTCCTGACATTTGTTTCCGGGGACAGCTTCCATGCACATTCTTATCTCTTCATGTGGTTCTGGAAAAACACAACCTTAGCGAAAAATCAAGCAGAGAGTTCAAGAATGAGTAATGTATCATGAGTTTTTACTATGATGAGTGTATGAAGTCATCCTGAACAAGTATGAAGCAAGTAAAAGACACACATTGGGATGAAAAAATAAGATTCACATAATAATTGTATAATACCGAAAAATTATATGAGCCTTGAGTAGGTCACTTGCAATATGCAGAAAGCAGCTCAAAGGGCTGCTGAGAGGATTAAATGAAATTATGAATGAAGAGATGTTAGAATGCTCACAAGAAAACCTTTACCTTCAATCAAACTTTCACTGGACTAAGCCAATGTGCATGATTTCAACCATAAAGAAAAAGAATTATATTACCAATGTTTGGGACTAAAATGGGCAAAGTGTCTTGGTGATCACAAGTTTAGAGTCAGTACATTTGGAGGAAAGTTAAAGAAAGCTAACACAAACTTGAGAGAGAGAGAGAGAGATCACAAACTTATGGACCCAGAATACTTTAATGTCCAGCAGTAATGGCTTCAGGCACCCATGAATCAAGATGCTTAGGAAGGCCTTCACTCTAAATTTTTGTTTACTTTTCAAATGGCTTCATTTTAGATTCAGGTTCTTCCTTCATGAGAGCCCAACGTCTCCAGGTTGATATTTGATATATTTTCTTTGTATTTTGTTTTAAGAAATTTGATTATGATGTGTCTGGGCATGAATTTTTTTGGTTTCATCTTGTTTGAGAATGACTCAACTTTTTGAATTTGTAGGTTTATGTCTTTTGCCAAATTTGGGGGTTTCAACTATTATTCATTTGATTTCTTTTCAGCATGGCACTAATCCTTTTCTTCTAAAACTTTGATGGCATGATTGTTAGACCTTTTATGTTATTGACCGGCAGATCCCTGTGACTCTGTTAATTTATTTTTCATCTCTTTTGTTTAGATTGGATTATTTCTATTGATCTGCTTTCTCTTATGCTTTCCTTTGTCATCTTTAATCACCTAGTTAGCCAATTCATTGATTTCTTGCATTCTATTACTATCTTTTTTTAGTTTTAACATTTTCAGTTATCTCTTGCATTTACTATGAGCTTTATGCTTCAATATGTTTTAAGAGTGTTCATGATTACTTGTTAGAACATTTGTGTGAAAGGTGCTTTGAAGTACTTATCAGATAATTCTCACATCAGTGTCATGATGTGAGCATGTTTCTTACTAAAGTTGAGATTTAACACATTCTTGATATACTGCGCACTTTAGAATTTTTTTGGGAGGGGACATTATATTATGTTATAAAATCAGTTTCTGTTAAAATATTTTGTTTTATCAAGCATTCAATCCATGTTGACTGAGGACATTTTGTAGTCTATGGCTTAAATGAGAAATTAGTTTTCAAAGTCTTACAGTGTTGTTCTGCTGTTCCTGTTGATATGCAGACCAGTGACAAGTCTGAAACCTGGACTATTCCATGCTGCAGCTCAGTGCCTTAAGCTTTCAGTATGAGAAATATAGAGTGTTCAGGAAGGACTTCACATACACACTTAAAGAACCACTTTCTCTGGTTTTCTCTTCTTTTCTCCTTTTACTCTTTGTGTGCTGGATTTTGTCTAATGCAGGGCAGGGGTAATAGTAAGTATTTGGCCCCACTCACAGTATGAGTGGAGAGGGTAGGTCATCCCTCTGCTTATCTTTGCTAAACGCAAGGTGAGGATAGCTGAGAGGTCTCTAATTGTTCTTAACTACTGAGTCAGCGGGGAGAAACAGCACTTCTTGCATGTCATTCAACCGGTATATGGTAGGTATAATCTACAGGGCTCCATCCTGTAGGGCCACACTCTGCTGGAGCCTCTGGCAAAAATGAAGTTTTCTGGGGAGTTTTGTTCTGTGCATTTTTTGGAAGTTCTGAGTTGTAAATTCTTCTAGCATCCAGGTTGGGATATACATATAGCAAATGGGCACAAAACAACCAAGCAAACAAGCCAGCAAAAAACACATGAATAAACAAAAACATCCGGGGAAATTACTGCATTTGTTCCTGGAATCCTGAGGTCTTACTTCTTTTCTTTGTATTTCAGCATTTACCCGTAGTTGCTACATTGATTTTGTCCAGAGTTTCTAGTTGTAATTAGTGAGAGATGTAGGATAGAGTGTGCTTGTTGCATCTTAGCCAAATCTAGAAATACCCAGTTTTACATTATATTTCAATGACAGAAATAGAAATTACGTATGTGTTAGGTATACCTGTATCCAACCGAACTATCATTGGATAGATAGTTCCAACAGTCTTGGATTTAGAATGGTCTGGAGTCAATTTAGTTTCACAATTAAACTGTAGATGAATTCTTCCCACCTGAATGATGGATGTGAGAGATTAACCAGAAAAAACTTAAGAGATACCTGTCAGCTCACAAGCTATACTTTCCAGACCTATCATCTCTTTCTGCTGCTTTGTTTTGACTCAGAGACAGGAATAGATCCATTGCCGCAATAAAAAATGTACTCCAGTTTTGCTTTTCCTCTCCTTGCGGTTAAAGGCACCAGAGTCAGTACCTTTGCCAATAACCATCACCCTCAAGCTGCCTGAATTTATAGAACTAGAGAATATTAGAGATGAATGCGATCTTCACAACCAACTTTATATCTACTTCAACCCAATGTTTCTCTCTGGAACTGTATTTGCCAACACTGTAGATACATTTCAATTGCCTAATAGCTACATGGGGCCAGTGGGTATTTTATTGAACAGCAATGATAAACAATATTTTCATCCACATGGTAACTCTCCTGGAAAGCTATGATCTAGAACTTTCTTTACTGAGTTGCCAGGCAGTGGCTCTCTTACCTATAATTGAATACATCTCTTTCAAACTTTAATACTTCTATTTCAGTAGTATGAATTTGAACTAGATGTAGCAGTCGCTTCTCAGAGCAAATGTATTTGGAAAATCAAAGGATCTCACGTCAGAATGATCTGGGTTCAAATTATGTTTAGCGACAGAAAAATATGGGATATGTCAATTTACTCTATTTTCATGAATCTCAAATTTATTATCTGTAAAATAGAGAGAACAAAGCTTCACACATAGAGTTACTGTGAGAATTAAATAAAATAAGTGTGTAAAAACAATTAGGAAAGTTACATACCTGATTGCTTCTTTCCTATTCTTAATCACACTGAGCTTCTTAAAACAAAAAGAACATACCAAGGTGTATGAATTTTTTTTGTGTGTGCCAGAATGCTGTATTTAGACACCATTGTTGTGTAAGTATTATCTCCCTCATTCTTCAATTATACCATCGCTATTTTTGGACCCAGGTGTAGGATTTTATATTCATTCATGCTGAATTCTGTTCTACTCCACTAAGCCTATTACTTAAGCCTTTGAAGGACTTTCCAATCCACATATGAGCAGGGATTTACTCTCTTTTTAAGCCTCACGTAATAAACACTTAGATGATAGTTTTCTACTGCTATGTCCAAAAGGTTTATGCACAAGTTGAACAAAAGATATAGTTGGGCGTTGGGTGTCTTTTAACTAAATCCTGTTGACCCCAGCTCAAAGTGTGCTCTCATTACTTTGTATTCTCCTGTTTACACAAGGAGCAACCCAAATCCAAACAACACAAAGTCTTCACAGAGATATCTCTTTCTAATAATAGGCAAGGGTTGTATACCAGTAAATTTAGTGCTAGTTTTTACTTGTTACACAGAATAATGGCACCATTAAAAATGTCCATGTCTTAATCTCTGGAACCTATGAATACGTTCACTTATAAAGTAAAAGGAACTTTGCAGATGGTTATTTTAAGGATACTGAGATGAGGAGATTATCCTGGGATAGCTGGGTGGGCAAAGGGTCTTTATAAATGAAAGACAACAGCAGAGAGAGAGAAATTCTAAGATACTGTGCTGCTTTCTTTGAAGATGGAAGAAGGTGCCATGAGGTAAGGAAGGCAGGTAGCCTCTAGAATTGGGAAAAGACAGGATATGGATTATCTCCCAGAGTTTCCAAAAGGAACACAGCCCTATAGCAACTTCATTTTAGTCTTGTGAAATAGAGACTAAATTTGTATTGTGTTAAGCCATGGAGTTTGTGATAATTGGTTACAACAGCAAAAGGAAACAAATACCTTATATTCAGAAAATTTTCATTTCACCATGATCTGATCTGTTGAGACAGATTTCTCCACTGTTGTTGCTAGTGCTAGCTGCCATCTGCAGGCTGTATTATGCAACAATTCTCTGCCAGATACTTTAAACAGATAATGTCATTTAATTTTCACAAGAAATTTATAAGCCAAAGTCATTTTCTAAGTTTTAACAAATTTTTTCGAGATGATGTCTTGCTCTGCTGCCTAGGTTGGAGTGCAGTGGCACAATCTTGGGTCACTGCAACCTCCACCTCCCGGGTTCAAGTGATTCTCCTGCCTCAGCCTCCCTAGTAGCTGGGATTAAAGGTGTGTGCCACCACACCTAGCTAATTTTTTTTGTATTTTTAGTAGAGACAGGATTTCACCATGTTGGTCAGGCTGGTCTTGCACTCCTGAGCTCAAGTGATCTGCCCACTTTGGCCTCCCAAAGTGCTGGGATTACAGGCATGAGGCACCGTGCCTGACCTCTAAGTTTAAATAAAAGACACCTAAGGTTCAGAGAGAGACAGGAATATATCTAGTGCTTCTGAAGCAGGAGTCCTGGCAACTTCTCCCTGGCTCTCTGCATCTCAGAGTTTAAAGAGTGGTACTGGAAAGAACCTTGAACATTTGCTTTTCCTGCATTTTATTTTTTTAACCTAAGATTCTAATTTTGTTTTCTCATTATAAAGTAGTGACAATATAACTGCCATATTTATGTCACAAAGGGATACTGTGATATACAGTTGGGGAAAAGTATGTAGAAATGCTTAATTTTATAAAACACTTTACATATGGATTTTATTTTCATTGCAATTTAAGGGATTATTAGTATTATTTTAATCCCATATTTTCACAGAATTTCCAAGAGTCTAAGCTTCATAAATGTTACATAGCAGTGATAAAAAGAGCAATATTTGTGTATCCCAATTATACATATTGGGAAATTAGTACCGTTTTGGAATTAATGAAATACTAGATTGCCCAATTAAGGTGAGTGTTAAATTCATCTAACGAGCATTGTCTGTGCATTCAATTGTTCCCCAGCCAACACACGATTTCACCGGAATAGTTACAGTTATTAAACAGAAAATTTATAGCTATCCCTGAGATGTTTTTGTTAAAATCAGTATGAGAGAGTCCACCTAATTGCAGCTATTATCCCTTTCTCAACTTCAAATTGCAGAACACCACATGGCTGCAATCACCTTATAAACGGTGATGCTTGGGGCATTGATTGTACATCTCAGCAGAATTTCTTTTTTGGTTTTTTTGTTTGTTTGTTTCCTTTTTAATAGATAGAAAGAAAGCACAAACTTTTTGACCTGATGACTGAAGTCCTTAAGCAACTGACAATTTTCTCCTAGGAGAAAACTGAAAGGTCTGCCCTTTGTATTTTTAGGTCCATTTGAACAAATGCTGCAGCCTGGATATGAATGTGGACCGAGATGAGCAAGTTGCTTGCAGGTCAGACTGGCTCGTGTGAGGATATGTTGACACTAGAGTCAACAATGCATCAAAAGGAGAGGCACAGATACTGCGGAGGCAGCTAAAATTGGTAAAACCTAAAATTATTCTGCTAATGAAACAGTCTTAGCATGGTAATAGCAGGAGCTATAATAGCAATAAAAATAGAAATGCTTTATTTTAAAACAAGAGGCATTTAAAACTGTTTACTTGAAAACTGGATAGAGATGTCTTCAAGAATGAATGATAGTAGATGAATATATGTTTTAGAGTCAAATTCATCTAGATTGATATTTTGAATGCACCTTGGTATCCGTGGATTCTTGACCTGTGTTTCTTCATCTGAAAATGATTGTCGTGCCATTTGCTTTAAAGTGTGGTAATGAGACACAGGAGTGTAAAGGATCTGTGTGGGGCACACATGCAAACTGTGATAGTTGTTACTGCTATAACTGATGTTGACATGAAACATGGGTGGCCAAAGTGGAAGTTATAACGAGCCATTGTCTCTAATTAGATCTTCAAACTGGAAATAAAACTAATAGCCCGAGTATTGACTTGGGTCATACTGAGATTATTTTCTATTTTATGCAAGGAGAATACATCTACTTAGAGCCCAGGGCCTACTTAACTACAGTCTCTGCAGATCTTTGTGGTAAGCCATGCTTAGTCCCAGGGAAAGCTGGGAAACAGTTAAATTTTGGATTGGGCTCTTTACAGTCTCCGTGGCCCTACCCTCACCTCCACTCTTACTCATTATTCTTATCATCTATCCCTATTGTCTTAGGCGCCTCTGGCTGCTGTAACAGAATACTGCACATTGACTGGGTGGCTTAAACAATGGGAATTGAATTCTCACAGTTCTGGAGACTGGAAGTCTAAGATCAAGTTGCTGGCCAATCTGGTGTCTGCTGAGGTCTCTCTCCTTGGCTTGCAGATGACCTCCTTCTTGTTGCGTCCTCATGTGGCCTTTCTTTGGTGTAATGTGGGTAAAGAGGAAAGGAGAAAGCAAGCTCGTTGGTGTTTCTTTTTATAAGGGCACTAATATTATCATGCAGTCTCCACTGTCCTGGCTTCACCTGAACCTAATCACTTTCCGAAGGTCCTACCTCCAAATACCATCACACTGGGAATTAGGGCTTCAACCTATGGATATTTGGGTAATGAAATTCAGTCCATGGCACCCATTATTTTTAAAATGAAACAAAACAAATTAAACCTCACAAGTTTCCTCATGTGCTTTACTACTAATTCTTAATACATACTTGTTGATCATCAGAGCCAGGCAACGGGCTGGCATCTGGAGGCTCTGGAAGGACTCCGGTTGACATGTCCAACCTTTGGGAGGCAGGCAGTCTGGCAGGATAAATAAAGATAAATCAATTAATAATAGCAAACTGAGATAGTCTAATAACTATAGATTCTTGAAATGTCCCCTAGAGGTTGTCGACTATGGCTCTGACCTACTGAAAATTAGAGCCAAAAGTGACATTTTTTATTGAGCTCTGAAGGATGAAAAAGAGACATGTCTAGTACATTTATGGACTCTTCACTAAAATTTCAACTTATATGTTGAACATTTACTATGTGCTAAGCTCTAAAGTCAGCACAGAAAAACTGAACGGCATATATGTTCTGACCAAAATATTTAGATTTAAATTGTAGTATCCATTTGCCATTAAATGCTAAAAACTCTTATTCACGGACTGCATATAACATACATGCCCATGCCATCTGCTAGAATTTAAGTAGCTAAATATTATCTTTGGAGCCATCCAAAATCACTAGTTAGCTAAGGTACCACACATAATATCATCTGGTCCCTTATGGCAGGGGTTTTCCTGAATAGCATCATTCCTGAATGCACATTTAAGAACATTACGAAATGTAAGCATAGAAAACTTGCTCTCCCCTTCATAAGACTTCACAGAAAGAACTTTTTTGTTCATTCCTTTATGTATTTTAGCACAAGGAAGCTGCTCTTTTCTGTACAAATAGTTTTGGTTTTATAGTCATTGAATTCCATTTATATTTCCATCTTTGCTTTAGCCAAATTTGTTGCTAATTTTAAATAATATTTCAGGACATTATCACATGCATTTTTGTGTATTAATTTTATGTAACATTTGGAATATGTGTGCTGACAAACTGTTTCACCTATAGTAAAGACTAAGGAGGGGGGCGGAGCAAGATGGCCGAATAGGAACAGCTCCAGTCTCCAACTCCCAGCACGAGCGACACAGAAGACCGGTGATTTCTGCATTTTCAACTGAGGTACTGGGGTCATCTCACTAGGGAGTGCTGGACAATCGGTGCTGGTCAGCTGCTGCAGCCTGACCAGTGAGAGCTGAAGCAGGGCAAGGCATCGCCTCACCTGGGAAGCGCAAGGGGGAAGGGAATCCCTTTTCCTAGCCAGGGGAACTGAGACACACAACACCTGGAAAAT